>NC_061111.1:110207590-110255838 GCF_002878395.1 Capsicum annuum | reverse complement strand
TTACATACCAACGTAGACTCACCTTGGTTTTCACAAGGGTCAAATAGTATGTGAATACTCTCATTACTCAGCAATGGAACCTCATTCATGTTACAAGTGCTAGCACTAGGTGGACACAAATCTTTCTTACAAGAAGAATCAATTTTGCCATCTTAAGGATCAACTAGTGCTTGCGTACTTACAAAAAGAGTTTGGTTTTTATGCAATAACAACATCAAGAGTATCATAAAATAAAGACTCGCGAACTTCTACTCTAGGAAAACTTGCAACTGCATCCATTTGGCTACTACTAGCCACATCACAACATTTTAAATTCTAGGGATACCTTTTAGATCACATGGGGTACGGCCTTCACCTTGGTGTGTGTCTTCGTAGATCACTTGATCCTTTGTATGGATATAATCACAAGAGAGTTTGTCAAGTATTCTCCCTTGTTTCACCTCTTCATCTCTTTTCCCAAAATTGGGATTTGGTGCACTAAGCATTTGGCGTATCTTTTCAAGGTTTTGTTTGATATCTTCAAAATTAACAAATGTGGCATTGAAAGTATTATTGTCCATGGTACCTAAGAAAAGGAAAAAACAAACATAACAATAAACTAGTTAGCTATAAAATATCCTTACCATACTCTCACATTTTTATCACCTCACACTTGGCCTCACAAGTGTAGCAAGTCGACTTGTAGTTTGTGAGGAGTTGAGGGGTGAGTCTACTCTTGCCCAAAATATATTTTGGTTTTGAAACTCAAAAATATCTTATCGTACTTGAGCCAAGAACTAACAGTGATTCAAAAAAGACAAAAGCACACAACAAATGCAAACACGAATAACGGACTCAAAAAACTAACTTACAATCTAGTAGATGATACAAGCTTGTCAATTAGTATTAGAATCAATAAATGAAACTAACGAACAATAATTAAGAAATTAAGAATCCAAGATTTTTTAGCCTAAAAATTGGTATTGTATAGAAATTAAGTGATGTGGCAGCCTTGTATTGGTCAGGGTTGTTAAAAAGTTCTTATTTTTTCAACTTTGAATTTTGTTCATATTTTCAATTCTTGAATAAGTGTGCCTTGGGGAAGAAAAAAACAAGATTTGAGCCCTTTTTCAATTCAAATAAGTTTTGACTTGTCTTACACCTTTTGGGCAAGACACCTTTTTGAAGGGTTGGTGGCCCTTTCCTCTTTTATACACCTAGAAAAGTAATCTTTCTCTCTTTTGGCATTAAGATTTTTGGTAGATATTTTTATCCCCTTACTATTTTGGTAGGTATTTGGGACTTGTTTCAAGACAAAAAAAAGGCTTCACTGCTCTCCACTTAGTCTATCAAAACACCACTATTGAAAGTTCTTCTTGCAAAAAGACATGAAGATTGGTCAAGAACACCAAGAACTTTCAATAGACTTTGAAGACTAAGGTTCACCTTGGACCTCCCACACAACAGCAACACTTTTTCAAGATTAATACCGTAACACAATATCAATTATACAAGTTCAAACCTTGAACTAACAACACATCAAACGTGCAAGCTATAATCCGCAACAACAATTCCAACAACAATCGTGCAAGATCAACTTGAATCTAGACTTAATGGTGTTAGTGAAGAAGAAAACTAACACTAGAAACACTCGAGAAAATTAAAAAAGACTCCTAGATCTAGGTTCTTAAAGTCTTGGCCAGGATGCAAATAAGACCACTAACTCTCGGCCAAGGAACAACACAAGAACAACTACTCCTTTTTTTGTGAGATTTTGTATTTTGGACACCTCTTCTAGTGTTAGGAAACAAAGTTCTAACAGTAGAAAAAACAAAACACACAAAATTCAAGATCAAAATTTTGGCCAAGAGCTAAAAAAGGGACAGATTGCTATTTTTTTACATTTTTAGTTTACAATACTTTTTTTTTTATTTTCAAGTTTACAAGCCTAGAATTGATTTTGTTGGAATAAAATCAATATTTTCTTTGATACCAAATGATAACAATCAACCAACAAGATGCCACAAAATAGCCAACAACACAATAATAACTAGAAGAACTCAAACCAAACACAAGAAGCTAAGAACAATAACAATGATTTACAATAAAAATAAAAGGGATAGATAGTTTGATAAAGGCTTATATAAACACTAGACTCCCAAGAATGTATGAAATTCAAGAACCCCTAACACTTACGCAAACAATCACCAAATCTTACAGAGGCACAAGAGGGACACGAACGTCTCAAGCTGAAGTTGTAACAATAGTGAATCCACACTAATGCTACCCTACTTATGATTTGGTCTACTCTCATAAGAGAGAAATTGGTCTACTCTCACAAGAGGAAAAATATCTTTTAATATTTTATATCCATCAAAAACTAATGAATTAAACCCTAGAATGATCTACTTATAGTCTATTACAAAATGAAGATAAAATAACCAAGTTACCCTTAATGAATGGGGCTCCTATGGAGTGTAAAGAAATGACATAAAATAACCAAAAACACCCTTATAGAAGGGGCGGTCATGAATTATTTTAAAACTCCTCTTCACACTTCAACTTATGCAATCCCTTGTGCCATTTTGTCCTTCGTAATTATTCTTCAACACTTAGGTCTCTAAAATGCCTTATCAATATAAGCTTCTAACCAACCTTCCATACACAGCTTTGCATTATGGAATTCCCAAAATGGTCTCTCCATGCATGTTCTCTTCCCCTCGATGTGACCATAACCAGATTCATCACGTGTTGGCCTCAAATAGTGTCTCCAAAAACTAGGATGTCCATTTAGCTCCTATCACTAAAGATTTGGATAATACAGTACAACCTTGGTTCATAAGTTTTACATTGCATATCAAGTGGAGCTGAAAAGGATAAACCCTAAAGGGCAACTATGAAAGGGCGCAGACCCATTTCCAAACTTAGTAATTCAAGGTGTTTGAGTGAATATCTCAGCATAGATAATTTGCAAATTTTGAATGCGCTAGAGATCTACCTCTAGCCAATACTACTGAGTTTGACTGTATGGTGGGAAAAATATGTAAGGTGAAGGTGAAGCAAATTAGATCAGAAGATAAGCTAGTTCAGTTTTAGTGGATGGCCGAGATCATTGCTATGGAGCAGGAGAAAGATCTGTGGATAATTGGCAGTTTTGGAGGTTCGTAGTCAATAAAGAAGGGTAGCCTAAACTTTTAGGCCAAGGCATGGTGGACCTTGATATGACACAGGCTGAGTCCCACCTTGGGGGTAAATATTGTGGTTTTAGATAAAGTGGTCATAATATTATGTATCATGGCAGGCTACGATATATATGTAGCTAAATAGATTATGAGAGAGATCAGAGATTGGGCGATGAGCACTAATATGGTCATGGATTTCCTCTACATATTGACACAAATTTATTTGGATGTGGGAGTACCAGAGCTCTTAGGTATTAATCAGTTCTTGAGGCCAAATACTATAACAGATTTGAGAATAATTTGAGATCTTGTTAACCCAATCTCCAAGGTGGACAAGTTAGGGGACGTTATAATCCAAGGGGCTTTTAAGTCTTGTGGTCATGGAGATAACATTGTAGGGTTCACTGATATGGGTGACACCCCTACTGAGACCAGCCATACTAAGCCTCAAACCTCTGATGCAATAGGTAATTCATAAATTCATACCCCACCACCTACTGTGGCACCACAAATATCCATATCTAGGTCAGTTCCAGTTGGCTATGTATTAGTGAATAGTCTTTCCTATCTGAAGTAATGAAGAGGTTGAGAATAGTTGAGACAAAGGTGCGATATATAAAGGAAGAAGTAAAACCATGGGTAGATAGAATAATTAGAGAAGAGATAAAAGCAATGTAAGTAAGGCTTTTTGGTTTTGAGTAGTATATTATCTGGCAGCTTGAGGTTATTTAGTCCCCAAACTTAGCAGGTGTACAAGTCAAGTTGTTCATACTGTAAAAATTAGTGAAAGAATCACATAATAGTTGATCCTATCACTGCCCATTATTAAAATACCCATGAAAAAGAGGAGGTTGAGAATATTTAGGGCATTGGAGATTCGACCCCCACAACTTGAGAGAAAGGAAGAAAGAAAAGTAAGAAATACAAGAGAAGAAGAACAAAGAAAGGCGACATTGAAGCTACAAAAGCAATGAGTATATAGAGTACTATTAGATGAGGGTCCAAGAGATAGCAATGGAGGTTCGTATTTCTCGACCTGTAGATGCTAATAATCTGATCAATAGTATAGCTCATCTACAAGAGCCACCATTGAGCGCACCGATAACAATTGGTGGAATTATTGATTTGAGCACCCCGATCATAACTGGGGCCACTGAGGATACCTATTTATTCCTTTGACCTTTTGTTTTATGTTTCTAAATGCACCAGGATAGTGCATAGGTGTTTTATTGAGGGTGAGGGTGTACAGTAGAGCCACCATAGGTTGTTGTTGTCATATTTTGTCTCCCATTGGCTGTGGTTTGAATGTGGAACTGACATGTTTTGTTTTTTTCATGTGTTCTATGATATTTACTTGGGAAGAAACTTTATATCTAAGGTAGTTGACGTTTTTGATATGATTATGCTAAATTTGAAAAGGTCGGAAAATGGTACCCCTCTTAAAATTTTTATAACTGTGTGACTATTATGAATCTAGTATTGGCATTACAGTAAAGGGTGTAATAACTGTGGAGAAAAGAACTGCATAAACTGGATAGGCAGTAGCTAGCAAGGTTTCTGTTGGCTCTTCTTCTGCTTCAGGTACCAGCACTGGCCAGAATCAGTTATTACTCTTGTGTCTATTCAGAATTTTTACGTATCCCATAAATTCTTTACTATTATGTTGAAACTATTCTCCTGTGATGTGCATTTTTTACTTGATCTAGGGTCTACTTTTTCTTATGTCAACCTATTTGTGGCTGTATATTTTTATTTTAGGACTGAGTTTATTTCTGATCTTTTTTCTATATCTACCCCGATTGGAGAATTCGTGATTGCTAAAAGAGTTTATAGGGAGTGTGGTATCAGTTAGTTGTAGAGAAACTCTTGTGGATTTGATAGAGTTGGATATGGTTGACTTTGATGTCATATTGGTATGGATTGATTGCACTCGTGCTATGCTTCCTTAGATTATCAGACCCATAAAGTCATATTTAAATTCTCTAATGATCATGTCATTATATAGGAAGGGGGTTCTTTAGTTTTTAAGGGAAGGTTTATCTCATATCTTAGAGACTGAAAGCTAATTTCCAAAGGGTGCTTGTACCATTTGGTCTGGGTTAAAGATTCTAACTCAGAAAGTCCTCCTCTAAAATTCAATCGTATGTTTAATAAGTTTCATGGGTGTTCCCTAATGATCTATCTGATATTCCTCCCGATAGGGAAATTAATTTTAGGATTGATCTTGTTTCGGACACTCATCCTATATTTATCCCTTCTTATAAAATGGCTTTGGCAGAGTTAAAGAAGCTTAAGAAGCTATTAAAGTATCTTTCAAATAAAGCTTTTATCCATCCCAGTGTGTCTCCTTGGGGTTCTCATGTGTTGTTCGTGCATAAGAAGGATGGTTCCCTTTTGATGTGTATTAATTATCATCAGCTGAATAAGGTGACCACGAAGAATAAGTATCCTCTTCCAAGGGTCAATGATTTGTTTTATTATCTTCAAGGTGCGAAGTGTTTCCCTAATATTGATCTTAGGTCAGTTTATCATCAGCTTAAGATTAGGAAAGTGGATATCCTAAGACTGTCTTCAGGACCTGATATGGTCACTATGAGTTCCTAGTTATGTTTTTGGGTTGAATAATGCTTTGGAAGCCTTTATGGATTTGATAAATAGGGTCTTCTGTTAGTTTTTGGATTTGTTTATCATTGTCTTTATTGATAACATCTTGGTCTACTCTAAGAGTGAGGTGGATCATTATGATCACCTCCATACTGTGTTACAAACCTTGAAGGATAAGATTTTCCATGTCAAGTTCTCAAAGTGTGAGTTTAGGGTAAAGGTTGTTACTTTCCTTAGTTATTTTATCTTTAGTAAAGCGGTCATGATGGATCCACAAAAGGTTATAGTGGTTAAGGAGCAGCCTAGACCCACAACTCCAACAGATATTCGGAGTTTTTTTGGTTTAGCCGATTACTATAGGAGATTTATGGAATGTTTTTTGACTATAGCTGCCCCATTGACTAAGTTGACCTAGAAGAAGGTCAAGTTCTTATGGTCAGATGTGTGTGAAGGTAGTTTTGAAAAGTTGAAGGATAAGTTGACTTTAACTCTAGTTTTGACCTTGCCCTAGGATAATGATAGCTTCATAGCATATTTTGATGCTTCTCACATTGGGCTTGGTTGTGAATTGATGCAGCATGATAGAGTGGTTGCTTATGCTTCTAGGCAGTTGAAAGTTTATAAGAAGAACTACCCTACTCATGATTTGGAGTTGTTGGCTGTGATATTTGCATTGAAAATTTAACGTCACCATCTCTATGGGTTCACGTTGACATCTTTTCTGACCATAAGAGCCTACAGTATGTGTTCACTCAAAAAGAGTTAAATCTCGAGCAAAGAAGATGGCTTAAGTTCCTGAGCCTTATGATATGGGTCACCATTACCATCCAGGTAAAGTTAATGTGGTTAATAATGCTCAAATAGGCGATCCCTAGAGATTCTAGCTCATGTGGATGAGGTTAAGCGGGAATTGGTAAAGGACATTCACCATTTGGCTAGTCTCTGAATTTATCTCACAAGCTCTGAGAATGGTGGTGTGTTCGTGCATCAGGCATCACAGTCGTCTCTTATTGTTGAGATAAAGGAAAAGAAAATGTTGGATTCTGAGTTGATGAAGATGATGGGGAATGTGGGTCGGCAAAAGGTTTTTGTCTTTGCTATTGGTGGTGATGGTATCTTAAGGTACCAAGGTAAGTTATGTGTTCCCAACATCGATGAATTAAGGGAAAAGATTTTTGTTGAAGCTCATGGATTTTGTTATGTTACTCATCCCGGTTCTATAAAGATGAATCACGATCTTAAAGAGTTTTATTGGTGGAATAATATGAAGAAAGACGTGGCTAACTATGTGAATAAGTGTATGTGTGTCAACAAGTAAAAGTTGAGCACACAAGACCTAGAGGTTTACACCAAGAGATTAAGTTTTTTGAATGGAAGTAAGAGGTAATTAATATGGATTTCATTACTGGCCTTCCTCGGTCTCAGGCCTTCCTCGGTCTCAGAACCAGTGTGTTTCGATTTGGGCCATTGTGGATAAGATGACCAAGTCTGCTCACTTTTTATCGATAAGGACTAGTTATCCAACTAAGTATTATGCTAAGTTGTATCTTATGGAGATTGAGAAGTTCCATAATGCTCCTGTTTCTATCATCTTAGATCATGGTACATAAAGGTTTGGGGTTTAAGGTATGCCTTAGTACTATTTTCCACCTGCAGTTGGATGGACAAGCGGAGGGGACCATCCAAACATTGAAAGATATGCTTCGTGCTTGTGTGATTGACTATGGTGATAGATGGGTTGACCATTTGCCTCTTATAGAGTTTTTTAATAATAATAGTTATCACTCTAGCATTGGTATGGCTCCTTTTTGAGGCATTGCATGGTAGGAGGTTTCATTCACTTATTAGGTGGTATAAAGTTGGTAAGGGTAAGTTATTTATCCCTGATTTGGTTCACCAAGCCTTAGAAAAGGTGAAGGTAATTCATGATAGATTGAAAGCCACTCAAATTCGCCAAAAGTCCTATGCAGATATGAGGCGTAGGGAGTTGGAGTTCAAGGTTGGCAATTGGTTGTTCCTAAAGGTGTCTCCCTAAAGGGAGTAATGCGGTTTGGTAAGAAATGGAAGCTCAGTACCTGTTATGCTGGTCCGTATTTGGTCTTAAAGAGGGTTGGAAATGTTTCCTACGAGTTGGAGTTGCCTTCTAGTTTGAATTCCATTCATCCAATTTTCCATATCTCTATGTTGAGAAAGTGTATGGGTGATCCTTCATCGATTATTCCTTTGGAAGGATTGGGTATCTCATATTACTCATCTTATAAGGTAGTCCCGGTTGAGATCTTGGATCATCAAGTTCGTCGATTGAGGATGAAGGATATAGCATCAGTAAAGGTTCTTTGGAGGAACCATAAGGTCAAAGAAGATACTTGGGAGATGGAAGAGGACATGAAGTCTAAGTATCCGCAATTGTTCTTCACTCCAGAGATTCGTGCTTGAGGTATGTGTTGATCTTCTCACATTTTTTATGTCTTTGATTTCTAACTTTGTTAGGGGGAATTTTGATGGGTAATATTATGTTAAATCATGTTTGTTCTTTTCCTTACCCATCATTCGAGGATGAATGATCTAATTAGGGGAGAACTTAAACACCCTAGTTTTGACCCTTAGAAAATTCTTGATTTTGAGCTCACTGGACATCATACAACTTATGGGTACTAGTCGTATGATGTGAGCATGGTTTAGGGTCCTCAACTCATATAATGACCAGTGTGGTTTGGGTTGCATTTTGTCCAAGGTACGAGTGGACATCTTACAAGTCATAATCTAGGGTACGAGGGGTATAGTACTAAATCGTATGATGTCCTATGTCTGGCCTAGAGGATTCTGCCTAGGGTATGGTTTAGAAAGATACCAATCATATGATTGGATATGATTTTTTCTAGGAATTCCTATGTAGGATAGTATTGGAGTCCAAGTTGATGCCTAGGTACGTATAGTGGGTATCACTCGTATGTTGGGGTACAACTTGGGTGGTGTGATCATCCCTCCTACGATTATGTTTTCAGCTTTTAAGCTGATGGTATTTTGGATATTTCCCACCCGAAAACCCTTAAGTCCCCCTATCTTAAAACATGTTGTGGCCTCTCATAACACACTTTGAAAGATCACATTACTCCAAAAACTCTCTCTAAACACTCCATTGAGGATTGGGCTAGGGTATTTACAAGGTGTTCATCTAGAGGCTCAAGAGTCAAATTTCTTCCTTGAATCTTCATGAATAAGGCATATGACTCTTCCCTCATTATTATTTCTCAAATATCATATGTTTTAAACATTGATTTTGATTCTTTAATGGTGATTTTGAAAACCAATATTGAGGGTTTTGATGTATATTGTGAGTATTGTTTACTCTTGGGTTAAATTATGTTTATACATGGTTTTGATAATGGTTTGCACATTTGGGTGCTTGGTAATTTTGGTTTAACAAATGGGTCATGAGTAACCCTAAACTTGATGGTTTTTACTTTGGCTTTGGTCTTGGTAATGGTATGCCCTTAAAGTGTTTGTGGAAATGCCTAAGAGAATAAACTAGTCACATGTTAAAAGGTGTTTTGAACTATGTTTTGAACTAAGGCATTGGCCTGTTGAATATAAATAATTGGTAAGTGATTTTGTGGAGGCATTGTTGGCCATGTAATGATATAAATGGTGACCTTGATGGTTCAACTGTCTAACAAGGTTTGAGTCCCTAAACATTAAATGGTTTATGTCTTTACTAGCTTATGGGTTTGAGTCCCTAAATGTTGAATTGAATTGATGGATTTGTATAAACAATGGGTTCGAGTCCCAAACTCAAATAATAATGGTTATGGCATATTGTACGCTTGAAAGTGGTGTTGGTGTGATGATACCAACGAATTGCCTATGGTAAGTAATTGGCTTAATGGTTGTGTATGTGAAATGATGGTTTTAAATTGGTCTTTAAAGCGAGATATGTAGCAGGGCCATGAAAGTGGAGTCCGAAGGACTAACATTGGAAATCGAGCTAGTCAGTGTGGATGTTATGACCAGGTGTTTTAAGCCCCCCAAATAAATATATGAATGGGAAGTTTGAGTCACCCAAAATACAAGTGTTGGTGCTTAAGTCACCTTGATTATGTCGCGAGGTTCGAGAAACCCATATAGGTATATACTGTTATGGATCTTCTCTCATTCATGCAGCTACATGCACTGGACCATTCCATCTAGGGGAGATCTAGGACCACATAGCTCATAGGTGCCTTTTTATATGATGGTTATTCTACACAGCGCAGGTTAATGATTTCAAAACTCATACTAATCTTGTTCCCTATTCTGGCATAGAATATAAGTATATATATGTATTGCATTGGTTATGTGCATTGGATTTGGATGATTGGTTTTGAACTGCTGGCATTATTTTATCCTTATCCTTGAGTTACATGTTAGTGCTCTAACTGCTAACCGTCTCCAATGTTATATCCCATGCAATGTAGGTACCGGTCATACTATCACCCCTCCTACTCAGTGACTTAGATTCGGGGATAACTTGTGTTGACTTGAAGTGGTGAGCTTCCATAATCCGAAAAGATTTATTTCTTGCTCTGAGTTTTCTTATGTCTTTATTGGTTTAGACTTGGATATTGGTTTTTGGCTATGGTCGGGGGCATGTCCCGATCGGATATTCTTGTTTCATTTAGATGTTTTGTATGGATAAACAGTGGATTTGGGTACGTTATGGAATAGATATGGATTTTGTTATGTTATGGTTATTAGTTTGGCAATGGATGGTTTGACTTGTTTGTGTTGGATTGGTCATGTTCATGGATTTATCCCAAAGTATACTCTTTCATCATTATAAGTCAAAATTCATCCGACTCAGGATATATGTTGGTTGGTTGGATTGGGTATCGGGGTGATCCCCTTTTTTTGTTGGACTTAGGATGCCCATTATGACAAGGCTCGGGTTAGGGTTGTGTCAACCAGGAGCAAAGGCTGAACTAAAGGAGCTAAGTAAAGACTAACCACAACTCATAAAGAGTAACTACAAGTCGCAGTGTGCAACGGTAATATGACCAGAGGCCAAAGCTGAGTGAGGGATCTAAGTAATAGAAGACTATGAGTCGTAAGGTTCCAGACTACGACTCGTAGTATGAAACTGTATTGAGAATAGTGTGTAAAGTCTTAAAGGCTAACACTCTAGGGGTAACGAGTGATGACCACGAGTCATAAGGACTGACTACGAATCATGTTAAGGAGTCATAATGATTATAGACTTAAGAGCCTTGAAGATGAAAAGCTACTGGAATGGCTACATTAGCAACATATGACTCATAGGGTGACACTATGAGTCATAACCACTGAAGCCTAAAAGGAGCTACAACAGCAGGCAAAAAGTCGTAATCAGACCTAATGACTCATTGCCAAAGGCGTAACCACTGCCGACAAAGCTTTTCTATTTTATTTTAATTAGGTTTCCTTTGTTATTTTGAGATACTATAAATACCCTTGGGTTATCCTTTTATTATTTATGTGTTTTTGATATTTTTCCTTATACATTGACTTCATGATACTCGATATTTTTGTTCTTGGGTTTCTGATTTCGTATTCAGTTGGTGATTTTGGATTTTATTCTTTCGTCTTTATACAATTAATTACATGTCTTCTTCATTGATTTTCATGGATTGCTGCATAAGCATGAGCGGCTAATTTCCTTGACTAAGGTTGTGGGAACCCTGGCCGGATTACAACGTAAGGGAAGTAGGAGACATCTATTTTTTTGTGGTTGTGGGTATTGTCATATCCTTCATATTAATTGTATCCCAAGTTACTGCAGAAGCTTGGGAATTGCATGTATTCGAGATCATCCGAACAAGGGAGTTCAAGATTAGGAAAGGGAGGTTACAACAGTGATTCGAGGCTATCAAACCTTGTCTAATAAACTTGAGACCCAAAAGGTAATAGTTGTGTTGGGGTCATAGACAAGGGATAGTAAGGCGACTCCCTAAGACTCAAAAAGTAAAGGGTGAGATTTATCAACATGTTTACAAGACGGTTGATAATATATAACTTGTCAGACTTTGCATGCAGAGTAGTAGGATATGTGAGTTGAACACGAGAATATTAAGAAGTTAGAATCCAGGGGGAACACTATCCTAGTGTTCATCTTTTCTTATTTACAATATCAAGCACTCAAGTTCGGTTACATATTATTGTGACTTCCAAATTTCCCCATTCACTTTTAAGCACTACCTATAATTTCATCAAGTTTGAGATATAATTCCACGTATTCCCTGTGGGTTCAACCCCATCCTGGTTTAAGTTACTATATTTGACATTGACCGCAGCATGCTTCTTTGGAGGTTAGTTTTAGGTGACATCAACATTTTGTGCCTTAGGACAACTGCTAGCCTAAAAACGACAATCACCAGAAGGCATAGGATAAGGAGCACTAGCTATCGAATATGAATTTCCCCAATTCTTCTTCTTGGTTCGCTGTCTACTATCTCTTCCACTATTCTATGGACTTGCATCCTGTTCTGAATATCTAAACTTCTTGCTCTTCCTGCCTCCCATCTCTACTTGCCTTTTTTTTTATCCTCCTCCTGCTACATGTACCACCAACCTAGATATGTCCATATCATAATTCAACATAGTAGTCTAACACCCCCACACCAAATCTTACGACAAACCAGAAGCAAACTTTCTCATTCTAGACCTCATATTAGACACCAGCACCAGAGCATAACGAGATAACTGCTAAAACATCAGAGAATGCTCTTTAACACTCATCTCAAGCTGCTTCAAGTTTACAAACTCTTCGCCCTTAGCCTCCCTCAACTCCTAAAGAAAGAAGTGATCAAGGAAGTCACATAAAAACTTATCCCACACCACCGTCTTAGTATCATCACTCCTCAATGCTTCCTACTCCTAATACCACTGGTAAGCCACATCCTTCAACTACTAAGAAACAAACTCCCCACCCTCCTAATCAGTAGCATGCATAACCCTGAAAATATTATCTATTTCATCAATAATCCCCTGAGGATCCTCCTCAACCTAAAAGCCTATAAAGGTTGGGGATTCAACCTTAAAAACTGGCTAACTCGAGTGACCTCATATAAATTAGGAAGAAATCCAACATGATCATGTCGATGGGACTGAGATGCTACAAATTAACCAAGCATGTGAATAAACTAATGAGCTATGGATTAGATATATCTCCATAAGGTGACTGGCATAAGTATCATCAGCTCCAGGAGGACTAGTAGGGATAGGTGGAACCCTACGTAGAGTGGTACAGTCAAGAGCAGGGACCCTAGACTAGGTCTACACTCTATAAATAGAGCAAGTTCCCTTAACATCTTCACCGGGTGGGATAGAGGTTCCAGAAGAGTTTCAACGATCATCAAATCTTCAGGAAGGCATGATCTGAAATGCGAGTAAGCCAGAAGTTAGAGAAATTTTAGGATAACTAGACTATATAACCCAAAATAGAACACAATAACAGGAAACATTCCTAAATGGATCATAGCCTCCCCCTTATAGGTGTGGTGCTCTACATACCCATAAAAGGGACTCTACTCGACATGGCTTTGTGGGCACCTGGCGACCTTAAATTATGCTCTGATACCAAGATTGTCACAACCCAAACTATGGCCTAATCATGACGAGTATCTCAAGCACACAGTGGGCCGGAGACCGCCCCCTTAGCCTAACCTTTAGAGAATAATAAATAAATATAGCGAAAGCCAACCAAAATAGTAATAAGAAGGATACATAAGACAAATGATAGCTAAGAGTCTAAATAGAACAACTCATCATCCTAATACTGTCCACAAAAGTCTCTAAACCATAAATACCAAACCAAGTCGGGACATGCCCCTGACTATGATAAATAGGATCCAAAAATGCTAAAATAATAAAGAAACCAGCAAAATGACAGGGTCATCCAAAAGATGGAGATTCACCATTTCGCAGCAGATCCACAGTAATACCAAATCAGCTAACGCTACATAAGAGAAATAAAAAATCCTTTAAACCTTATATCTTGAAATGATGTAGCGTCTAGGGACGGTTAGTGAGGCAAGCACTGGCATGTAACTCAGGAAAATGGATAAAATAATGTCATTGACAAAAACTAATCAAGCCACATGCACAACATGTATATATATATACATATATAGGATGTAGGGATAGGGACAAAGGTCATGAACATGACAGTTTAAACCATTAGCTTGAACTATGTAGCTTTCTCCATCCTAAAGGCACCCACGGGCTTTATGGGTCGAGCTCCGCCTACTGGAAGGACCCAATACGTGTTAGCCCCATGAACCGAGGAAAGGCTAAAGACACCAAGACAATAGCCATCCAAAATATAGTGTGTTTTCAAACACACGATTATATAGACCTCCATTCGGAAAACATGATTTCCAGTGTTGGTTCCCTTGGGACTACAGCTTCACGTTGAGCTACATTATCCCCTTTAAGCCAAAATTAAAATAATTTGCACATAAAACCAATCATTAACCAAGCATCCTTTATTAAGGCATTTTCCAACATGGTGTTATGCCAAACCAATACCTATAACCATTTGACTCCCAAGTTCTATTTAAAATCCAAACCATTGTCACCAAGGGCATTCTAAAACCATTTCATTATCCATTTATCCTTTAATCAATGCAATGTTTCAAAGTTAAGTTAAACTATGTGAATATTCATATTTGAAACCAAGTTTATAGAGTAGGTTGAGGTTAATTCCATTTACAAGCCAAATTTGGGGAAATCCATGTCCCCCATTCCAAACATTATCATAATGCACCAATTTAGCCCCAAAAACCATCAATTAAAGCATGAGTAATCCATTTAAAGCATAAGGAAAGAAATTCAAGTAATAATAAAAAAAATTCCTCAACACAATTTCAAATTCATAAATTCAAATCACATGAAAAAAATAAAAACTGGAAGAAAAATACATAGCGGCATGGCACGCCGCTATTGTAGAGCTTAGCCTCCGTACCACACCCTCATCGCTGAGGCTAAGTGGTATGGCATGCCACTATTGCGGAGTCTTACTGCCTCGAGATCCCAAAATGGCTCCGAACCCCTTACGAAAATTTCAAAACTTTCCTAAAACTCCCTTTTAACACCCCAAAACATATTTCAAATAAAAAATTATCATTATGCACGCGGGAGGGTCAAAAATAAATTCATTAAAATTTTGTAGGGTCTTATAATGAAAAACCTACTGAGTTAGAAAGCCATGGGGAACACAGTCCTACTGATCATTTCAAATTGTTTACAACCAAAAGCATTTGAGTTTTGTTGAGTCTTACTATTCAAAGCAAAATCACCTCCCCCCCAATTTACTTTCTGCACTGCCGGGTGATTTGAGCAAGTTCAAGAGATAGCTTCACGTATTCCCTATGGGTTTGACCCCAACCTAGTTGGGTTACTATATTTTGATAGCGACCGCTTCATCCTCATAAGGAGGTGTACTTGGGCCGTTCATCACTCATATAGTGCTAAAATCAACCCACCAATTTCTAAGGATTTGAGAATTAATAGAGAATTAATAAATAATTAAATCATGAATTTAATAAAAACTTATCAAGATTCAGAGAAGAAATGAGTTTTTCAATCTCACGAACACCCAAAAATCATATATTAATATTTCTCCCAATTTTTCACATATTTTAGGATTTTTTCCTCTTAAACTTATGTGAAGAGTGGGAGAAAATTAGGCAAATTGGAGCATTTAATGGCTCTCAAGTGCCGCTAAAGCAGGCATTGAGCAGTCGGTGCTAAAGCGCCTAGGTGTCGCTAAAGTGGTACCTATCTATGCCTGGCATGTCTCTAAAGCAGTACCCACCTATGTCTGGTATGTTGCTAAAGCGGACAAGCTGGATCTAAAGCGGCATGCGCTTTCGTGATCAGCTTGCTGCTAAAGCGGCTCGCTGGGGCTGGCCAGGCCATTAAAGCATCCAAAGGGTTGTTTTAAGTCTTCACCTACCCTTGTTGACACTCAATTTTGGTTTGCTCTTTTCCTCTAATTAATTTTATCGATGTTCTTGGCCCTAAATAATTTTTTTTAAGAAAATTAAATAGAAAAATATAATAAAGATTCGTATTTTGGTCTCTATTTCTACAAACTTTTATATAAAAAAAAATTATTTATTTACTTATTATTTTTATTTTTAATATAAAGTATTTTAAATATCATTAAATATTTTAACAAATAAAAAAAATCTTTGATAATTGTATTCGCATTTTTTCTAACTTTATTTCTGGGCGATATTGTGACCATGTATGTACATTTTATTACATAAGATATGTATTTTAAGATGTACATATATTCTTGTTTTACATATATTTTATTATATTCTTGCTTTCACACACACACATGTATATATACACGCATATATACACATGTTTTTGTTAAATACTAAATTGCAAGAGATTTTAAGTCGGGAAAGTTTACAAATTGTGTATGTAATTTATATGCATTAAACTAAAAAATAATTTTTTAGGACATCAGGAAGCATCGATAAATTTAATTAGAAAAAGAGTATTCGAGCTGACAATAATTCAATTTCATTAGCTTATTCCGCCCGAACCCAATTCTTATTTTATGAATTTCAGCCAAGAGCCTGAAAGTTATCCTGAAGCTCGGTATAATTTCTGTGTCCGCTCTGTCATTCCACCTCAACAGATACAATTTAATTTGATCCATCAATTTATTTTAAATTAGAAGGATCCCAAAAATTTTAATTATTTTTAAATATGTGTAGATATATAAAATTTATTTTTATTTGGTTAATTATCTATTTATTTACGTATTTATTTTTTCCCCTTCTTCCTTTTAAATTAAATTCGTACCCTTCTGATCAAAGATCGAACGGACCAAAAATAACCAATTTCAAATCAACTTTTTCATAAATTTATTTCATATATATATATATATATATATATATATATATATATATTACTAATTACTAATATATAGAAGTGCACTAAAACAGGCACCTTAGGGTTGTCGTGCCAGCTTAATTTTTTATCATTTTACTAATCAACTATATACGTGTTACATCCTCAAGGGAACACCAAGACAGCAAACGTGTTGCCATTCGATTGAAGTTTAATCGCCACTTCTTCATTCTCACCGCTTCTTAGGAGAACACCAACACAATAAGCATGTTGCCATTCAGCCGAAGTTTAATAGACACTTTTTTATTTCCACCGCTTCTTTTCGAGATGAGATCTTGACTTCAAATTTTGTGAGTTGGAAATCTTTTAATATTTTATATTCACTAGGATTATTCAACTAAGGTGTTGTTTCTTGTATCGGTAAAATAATTCTCGAATATTTTTCATCACTCTAGATACGTATTAGCTTTGGTCAGTTTAATTACAAAGTTTCTATCAAATGTGAATTTTACCCCCAAATTGTTGCTTGTTAAGTACCCCAGTTGTTGCTCTTTCTTTTGATGATGAAAACTGTTAGTTCCTGTGATTTGATAATTTCCTATTTTTATTGTGTTCTCTAAATACTTTCTGGTACTTCAACAGTTGTTCGCAGACATTGATTTATGACTGATTAATTAAAATTATTATTTACAGTGTATTTTCTTTAGTTTTGCTCAAGTTGACTTAAATAAAACTCTTGCGAATATTTCTTGTATGATTTTAGCAAAATTTAACAGAACACAAATCCGTTAGTTTTCGTATTAGTTGTAGTTGGTTATTCTAATTTTTACATACATGTATTGTGAACAATTGTTGGGTCTTATAAAATCCCTAAAGAAGGCAGAAGGAGGTTGTCCTGGCAGCTAGCCCAACTGCTATTTTCGTCATTCCAAATGAACTTTATATGTGTAAATTAGGGTTATGCATTCTACTATATTGTTGGATATTTTTCTTATAAGTGTATTCATATATCTAATCTGACACAATTTTTGGAACATGTTATATATGCATTGCACATTTACATATTACATGTCTAATCTGACACTTTAGTTATTTTTTAAGTTTATGCTACGTATACTACAAATTTTTGGATTTATAAAAGCAACTCCCAGATTAGTACTCAGATTAATGGACTTGAAAGGGTTAGAGTCATTTGGAGGTACCTTTTGTTTCTTGATCACCTCTTATCAACCTGTCTTTTTTCTGTAATGACTCGTAATTCTCCTTGTACTATTCAGAAGTATAGACTTGTAGTTTCTTGTCCTTTGAATTTGATTTTTGTCTGCGTTGTTTTTACATTTCAGTTATTATTTTATTTTGTTCTGACTAATGTTTAGGCTGATTTGTCAAGTTATTTAACAGTTTTTTGTTATATGATCGTCTGTTTCTATTAATTTTTTTCTTACACTGTTTGAGACTGTTTTTCCTTGAGATGGGGATCTATTTGAAACAACTTTTCTGGCTCTTAAGCCTCTACTTTATTCGATCACACTATTTTATTCGATTACACTCGGTATGTTAAAGTCGGAACATGGCTGCAAGATCATTGGACCTTTTGTATTTGGGAATCATTAAAGCAGGCCTTAAATATTTGGGAAAGTGTTAGTACAAATCAACTTTGAAGGACCAAAATAAGTTTAAGAATTTGATGTGAATAATGTTAGCCATGTTAATAGCTACTGGAGCAAAGATACTAATTTCTCTCTTGTTATTTTTCTTTGAATGAAATAATTCTGTGTGACTTGATTATTGGCAAAATATAACAAGGCTTTTCAAATGAAAAACATGATAATGATGGCCAAAAACATGTTACAGCTACCTATTCTTGAGCTCCTGTTTTAATTTTTTGATAGTGCCTTGTGTGAAATTTCCACCGGGGAACCTAATGTGCCATTGTAAACATTTTCTATACATATGTTGTTGCCACTATTGTTAAGGCTAAAGATGGTAACATCACGAATTGCTTAAATACTCATCTTATAAAATGCTGTCATAGAAATAGTCAAGTTTGTTAAACAAAATTGGACATAGGTTTTTGTATGATCTTTGTCCTTGAGAACAGTTCACTGTGCCCCATATTTTATACATTTTTTTTTTCTATTTCAGCTTGGCAGAAATGGTGTCACATCCATTCCATGCTCTTTTCTTGATATAGATGCTTTATTGAACCAGTGCAAATGATAAAACCTTCCATCAATTGAAATTTTGCTACAAAATCTACCATGAGATATTAGTATTGGTATTACTTCATCTGAAATTAATCTTCCTTTCACTATTTCTTCCTCATCATTCGTCTAATAGTTATTGTGTTTGGTTTTTCCTTTTTGTTGTTTGAACAGAGATACTCCTGTTTATCGTGAATAATTGAAAGAGCATTCAGAGTGTTGCGCCTTGTGAAATCATTTCTCTCATTCCTAAAGAAGTTCATACTGTTAACAAGAAGATTCAATTTAAAGTATGACAACCCATCAACTAAATCTCCACTTCATCGTCTGATTTCTGCCATCAATATTTGTATCTTAACATACTTCATATTTAATGAAATCCACTTGTACATAACATTTTCCAGCTCTCTTTATTGTTGTTGTAAAAGAAGTTTTTTCTTGTTATTCAATCACCTTCAAATTGAACTAAAAATGAGTAATAGAACTAACCATTAAAATTTATTTGAATCTACAACACAATATTAACACAAAATATTTTCCCATGATTGCACGGGCTCTCGTGTCTAGTATATATATAAATATATATATATATCGGCTCAAGACACGCTTTATCATCTCCCATCAACAGCTATCAGTTTTCTGAAAAAGGAAAAAAAGAACAGTGCCCCTACTCTCTTCTTTCTCCTTCTTCTTCCTCTCTCCCATACCTCTCCTACCCCACCCTCAAACCTAAACCCTGGCAGACAAGCTTCAACCACTCCTGTGCAACCTATCCCCCCCATCCTGAAAATCCACCGAATCCACTGTAACTTTAAAAATAGGCACCATTTTGGGCACAAAAAAATCAAAATCACCATTAATGGACTGGAAAATCAAAGATCTGTTCAGAGTTCTTGACAAATTTGAAATCATCTTTTTCTCATGTTCTATTTAATTCGAGTTTTGAATCCAGACTTTCGAGTCTATAAATAGGAGTCATCCATTTCATTGAGGGACAGGTTTTAGAAATGTTTAACTTGGACAGAAAATCGAAAGGAGAAAATTAAGTGAAAACAAAAGCAAAAAATAAAAAAGGGAAAACGAGTTGAAGGAGTCAAAAAAAAATCGGGGAAAACAATTTGGGTTCCTGAGTACGTCGCAGGAAATTCTAGGACGCTAAAGCTCCAGTTTGCTGCACCAACAGAGGTGCGAATTTTCCTTTCCCGCTCCACTTTCTCTCCATCCCATTTTATTTTTTTAATATTTTTAATTTTTGGGACATGTTGTTCTCTGTAGTTAAGGCTTGTTGTTGTTGCTTTCATTGACTCGAAATTACATATGCGTACATATAAGTCTATGGGTGGAAAATATGAGATGGGACTTGGTTTAAATTTCTTTTAAGAATGTGGTATTGTTGTGTGGTTTTCATAAAATCTGCCCTTTTTGTCTCATTTTAGCTCCATCTTTCGTGATTTTCGAGTTCATATGGTTGCTATGATTATCGACCCTGCCGGCTAACGAAATTTTTAATTATAAAATGGTTTGTGTCTGTATGGTGCATTTTGATTTCAAGTTCCGTTGTGAAATTGTCGTGATCTTTCCACATATCAAATCTGAATTTTGTTTTCTCCTAAAGTGGATTTGAAACTGTTCGAAGTAAAAACTGTAAAATCTGCTATATTTTCTTAGTTGCCCTGTTGAGGTTGAGTATCTGTGAATGTGTTTTGTTTATTCCCTTTTGTTATTATTTATTATCTTCAAATGTTTGAGGTGTGTATTGAGTATGTAAGAGTGACGCCCATCTACTCTTGACTCTGTTACTCCCTTTTGCGAATAGTTAGCCCTTTTCTCATTCGTATCCCTCTTTCATTCATTTCAATTTTTTGAATATTCGATTAGCTTTGGTTTCAAGTTCATATTGATGATTATCGTTCATTCAATAATATGGTTTTGCTGTACTTTCAGATAATCCATGTATGGCCCCAAATGCTACTGGCCAACGTCATTTTTAAGATTAATATGTCAAGTTAGTCTCAAATGTAGGAATGGCAATTGGGCGGGGCAGTGTGGGTGCAATGCGGGTATTTTCATAACCCGCAAATCTGATAACCACACCGCACCACATGTCTTTTAAACGCGCACCGCATAATACTCATGCAAAACCGCACCGCACCGTTCTACATTTTTTAAAAAGATTATGACAGACGGAATACGTATTAACAAAGGTCAATACTACTTCTAAGAGTTCTATTTTGTTTTTAATAAACTCATCAGCTAAATTAGGTGTATGTTGCTATCTGTAGCTACATTAGACATATCTATCTAATTTATGAATTAAATTGACATTTGACAGTATGTGGGAATACTAACAACTGGAAAGAGCACACTAGTTGAGTGTTGACAGTATAAAACTAAAATGCACACCAAATTGTTAACAACTTCAATTGCCTCGACATCGATGGAGCAGTATGTAATGCCAAACATGGATAGTACCACAACTACAAGCATGTTTCATCAACACCTTCTTCAGAAGAAGTTCTACCATAAAGCAATAATTCGCAAAAGACAAAACATAAAAGTACTTATAATCGAATTAATAATATCTTTAACACAATCAAGCTTGTGAACTAAAACAAAAAATGGCAGAGCAACTCTAATCCAATTGAAGCTTATAGATCACAGCAAACTCTTAGTTCAATCTTTAGACAACTTCCTTGGTAAGAACTCTTTGTTTGGCCTTATTTTTAACTCCAACCGCTGCCCAGCTGCTGGAAAATAATATTTGATAGCTCCAAAAGAGCATCACTATCCACTGATGTTGCATCATCTAACAACAGTAAGCATCGACCTGTCACATTTTTAATAAAAACTCACTATAAGAATTAACATCAAAGTTGTACTAGCATATAAAATAAAGTTATCTAAAAATAGCAGATGGTTTTGATAGAGATTTGTTCCATTAATGATAATGTTACATCCACTCAACTTCTACTCAATAAAACACCTAAGGCAAACCCATTCCCTCACAGAGATGGAAACACAGCCAATATTGTGTATTTAAAACATGAGTTTCAGTTATGCCAAAACATGACAGCTTTGGTCACGGATTTTGGGATATCAAGATTAGTAAAAGTTGTTAAGGAGAAAACTAATACTGTCGACGAATCGGTTACTTACAACTTCACAGATGGATTACTTTGTGGATCAATCGATTATATTGCTCCTGGTTAGTCATTATTGTAGCTACCAGTATTTCATATCCATCGATCATGACTAAACTTTCTATTTTCTTTTTTGGTTCATTGCAGAATACGGGATGGGAAGGAGGGCATCAACAAAAGGCGATGTATATAGCTATGCAGTCTTGTTACTCGAGATTGTAGCTGTCATGTTTCAGTCAAGGACCTAACATGAGTTTCAGTTAACTGATGGTGAGTAACTTACCATAAGTTCACTGAAATCTGGCTAATAAGCACTGGGCAGTGGCTACAGCCCTGTCAGCCCAGTAAGTCCACTGGCTCTTCTTCTTCGTCAAGTAATGTTAGACATGAGACTTGATCGATCATTGAAGTTGAACCTGAAAAGAAATTATATCAAAAATTGAAAACTATCATTTATTAACATAAGAAGTTATTAATAGAATCACCTACCATTTATTTCATTCCATAACCAAGTGCGAGCACACATTAAAGCCTCCAAAGTAGTTGGATGAAGTTTACTATGATGCAGACTAATCAACCTCCCACTAGTGCTAAATGTTGATTCTGAAGCAACAGTGGAGATAGGAATGGCTAAAAGATCACGAGCTATCTTCTGGAAAGTAGAAAATTTTAATCCATTTGTCTTCCACCAACTTAAATTATCAAACGATACAGTTCGTGGTAACACATTTTCGTCTAGGAACAAATCCAACTCAGACCTTGTGTCCACATTAGCCCTACTAGAAGTGACAAACCTATCAAAGTTAGACAGTCGATTTCCCTCAACAACACAAGAAACTTCATTAGAACTAGATGCATCATGTGAAGCAGGTACTCTACTTTTATATTGTTGAAAGAGATCGAAACATTGTATTCTAACTTCTTGAATCATACTTGCAACAACTATTTATTCATAAATTTTGGAAAGATAGAAATCCACCAACTTCATCTTGTACCTTGGATCAAAGATAGCAGCCACACCCATCAAAATCTACATCTTATTCCAATATTTCTTAAATTTCAACAACATTGCCAATGCCATAGACTTAATCAAAGGATTAAGACTCTTAACCCAATCTTCCAATTATATCTTAATTTCACAAACTTTCAAAAAGTATTGACTTGAAGTTGGATATAGACTTCCGGAGAATTGTTCAGTGATATGATAAAATAGTTTCAACTTAGCACAAACTTGTATTGTTGCACTCCATTGCTCTTTAGTGGGAAAACAATAATAATTGGTGTCAGTTAGACTCAACTTCATAAACACATATTTATAGTGTAGCGCTACTTGCAACATTAAATATGTTGAGTTCCAACGCGTGGGACAATCATACACCAACTTTTTGCTATAGGAAATATGTAGCAACCAAACAGCTTCTTTAAACCTTTCAATTCTGCCTGGTGACCCTATCCAATATAAGACACTATCATGCACATTACTAATATTATCACCTATCATCTTCAATCCTTCTTGTACAATCAAATTCAAGATATGTGCGGCACAACGCACATAAAACACTCTACCCATCAACAATAAATCCCCTTTACAAAGTTTTTCATTCAATAGGACCTTCATCCTAGCATTGTTTGTGCTATAATTATCAATTGTAATTGTTAATATTCTTCTTTTGAGATTCCATTCTGACAAACAATTAAGCAACACACCACACAAGGTATCTTATCATGTAGGGCAGGAACATAAACAAATCTTAACATATGGCTTTGAAGCTTCCACGAATCATCAATAAAATATTTTGTAATAGCCATGAATCCTTTTTTATTATTGTCAGAAGTCCACATAGCGGTGGTTATTGCAATTCTACATATAAGTTTTTCCAATAAAGTAGAAGTTTTTGATTTCAAATTGTCAAAAATCTTTAAGATGTCACTCTTAATTATGTTCCTGGACACCATTTTGAATAATGGCTGAAGACTTGCAACGAACT
This sequence comes from Capsicum annuum, assembly GCF_002878395.1. Lineage (NCBI taxonomy): Eukaryota > Viridiplantae > Streptophyta > Magnoliopsida > Solanales > Solanaceae > Capsicum > Capsicum annuum. Next base: position 110,231,857 of record NC_061111.1, on the reverse strand, counting down.
TTCTAAATCCTACATGATCAACAATAGACAAAGGATACTCATATAAAATAATGGTGTGAGCAAGTTCTCTACGTGACACATCTTGATCGAAATAATGATGTTGGATAGTTTCATCACCCCCTAAACCACTCTTATTTTCAAAATTACTTGGCTTATTAGGACATCTACAAGTATGTTCTCTTATAGCCGATGTACCATAAGTTATACTTGATTTGATACGAGTATTGCAATACCTACAAATACCATAACGAAAACCATTGAACATTATCTGTTTGAAATGATTCCATGCTTTTGACTTCAATTTTCTTTTTCCAGATTCAGAAATTTCATTTATTTGAGAAGACCTTTGGATCTCTCCCTCGGTTAGTTGAGTTGGTTGAGGGAGAGAACTTGAAGATGAATCAATTGCATTTTCTTCAACATGAGATTCCATACTTATCCATAAACACAAAAAATAAGCAAATAGGTCAGCATAAATTCACTCAAGAAAGAAATAAATCTTGAATTTTGCAGTAGATAATAGAAAATCAGTATAAGGGTCAGCACAAATCTCCTCAGCGATGAAGAAATCTTGAATCTTTTAAAGCAAAATCAGCGCAAATTCACTCAAAATGGTGAAATACTCTTGATTTTTACAGCAAATAAGAGAAAATAAGCAAAAGGATCAACACAAATCTCCTCAAAAAACAATACAGTGAGAGTGAGAGCTTATTGAACAGTAACCTATTGTATCACGAAAACAAGAAGAAAAGAAGAAAAAGTAGCAGGAAAAAAACTAAACTGAGAAAGGAAGAAGAAATCACCATTCGTATAATGATTAATGTGTTGAATTCCGTCTTTGAAATTGAGAGTGAGAGTGACAGTGAGAGCTGAGAGTGTCTATGAAATTGACGAGTGACGCCAGTGTGTTGTGTGCCCTAAATCCTAATAGTAACTTGTAAGAGGAAAGAGTCGGATGTTTTTATTTTTAATACCCTAACCCGACCCAACCCGCACCGCATCGCACCGCACCGCAAATTTTTAATTTTTTTTAAGTTTGACCCACACCGCAACTGCGTTTATCACAACTCGCCCCACCCCGCACACACTTAAACCCGCACCGCACCCGCACCACACCGCCCCATTGCCATTCCTACTCAAATATTCATAATTTCATATGAAAAATGACTAGACTTTCATAAAAGATTCGTAGTAGCTTCTTAAGATAACTTCCATTTCTTCTTGTTCGCTATCCATGTATATGTTATTTTGATCTTGAAAATCGCCCTTTCTGTGAATCCTTTGGTTGAATCCATATTTGGTATGACTCAAGTTGTGGATATGTTTAAAGATTCCAGTTGATGTTTCAAATTCCAACTAGCACTAGCAAACTTGTTGAATAGCTTCCCTTATAAAAACAATTATTTTCTACATGTATGGAAATCACTATTAGACTAGCAGATACATTTAGATGCCTCAAAAAGGTGCAAACTTATTTTTTTCAGCTCACTTGCACTTTTCGTTTCCCATCTTGTTTTGATTTCGTCAGTACACCATTATGATTTAAATTTTGATCGAGGCCCCCAGTTGTGGTGTTGCTTGAATTCTATCGATGGGTATAAATTTTGATTTTGAAAATTTTTCTCATTTATGAAGGTCTGTTAGTGAATGTGTGTTATTGTCATGTTTATCTAGCTTTAAGCAGATGGAATTAATTACTATATGAATACCCTGTCAACTTTAGCTAGTCCAATCTTTTTCAAATAATGTTCATTGTCTGTAGCAACTTTTCTCATTACTTGAAGATCAGTTCTTTTGTTGATAAAGGTGTGATCGTTAGTGTTAGGCTGAAAAAAATTGGATGATTATTGAGAAAACAACACAAATTTAGATCTGTGGTATGTTTTTATAAAGAAAGAAAAAAAAACATTCAGACCTTTTTAAAGTTCTCAACATTGTATATTCTCTATTTCTTCTCTATCATACTTTTATGTTATTTTTTTCCCTTTCTTTCACGTAGAATTTAGTTTTAAACGCAAATTTACTCTCAACCAGTGGTATTAACGCAAATTTACTCTCGACCAGTGGTATTTTACGCCTACCTCCTATTACTGATAATCTCATATGGGTCACTTGTGCATATTTCTTGCATAATTGCAGTCATACTTTTCACGTGCTTACTCTTGAAACGATTTTCGTTAATGTTAGCTTCATGTTTTAATATTTTTTTTAATTTATTTATTTTTTTTTCATGTTTGAGATTTGAAAATAAGTATTGTCCCTCTGTCATTATGGGTCATTTTCGATTTTGTACTTATATATATTCATACTTGTTCTTTGAATGAACGCAGACCCATTTGGTACTCTCTTTATTCCTTTTAATTGTCATAGTTTTATCATAAAACTACTCAAATTTAATGCTCAAAAAGTACATGAAAACTTGAAAGATGGAGGGAATATTAGTTTATCTGACCTTTTAATGTTACTCTACATTTTTCTAACTTTAATCCACATTGATCTTTCATCTAAGGGTACGACCATTGTGGTGATGCATGGATTTAGCTATGGAACACATTGAACGAAAATAAAATATATTGAATAGGGTTGCTTTCAATATAGTAGTGAAAACTATCCAACGATTATTTTAAATGAACACAACAGAACCATTGCTTTCAATAATGAACTACTTTAATAGTCATTATTGAAAGCAATGGTTTCGTTCAAATTTGACGACGACTATTGCAAGCAAAGTAGTTCATAATGATGATGATGATGATGATGATGATGAACTAGAATGGTGTGGATATGTTATTAAAAATTATTAAAAAAATAGTAGACATACTTAAATGAGGAGGAGGAGGAGGAGCAACAAAAATATACAAGAATGAAGAAAAGTGCGAAGAGAGAGAGTACAAGAATGAAGAAAGTGCGGAGAGAGAGAAAAGAGCTTAGCTAGCCATTTTTTTCTTTTCCCTTCTTATTTAGTTTTAGGGTTTTATATAGATTGGCCGCAGTGTAAGTCCAACAACCTGGGGATATGAAATTCATTCCCTTAATCCTTAACCCAAAATTAGTAATTCATACTCAATAATTAAGACTTGAGTCATCTACACTCAATTTTGAAACTATTTTACCACCTTTAATTCATTCTATAATGCAAATCGAGATAGCAAGATTGATAGAAAATATGAAGATTTGAACTATCTTGAATACGGAAGCATTTAATCTCCCACAAAGAATTTAAAGTGTCTTGAAAAATCATCAAAAGAACTTTTAAAGTTCATAACATACTTAAATAGATCTATGAGAAAAGTGATGACAATCAAGAAGATCATTAAGGTCACAAGTGGCTATCATTTTATAATTTGATCATATTTGTAATTTGAATATTTTTGCAAGACTATTATAAATAGTCTTAAGTCTTTCATATTAGGGTAAGATAGTTTTTGACTATTGTGTGCCTCTTTTGTGAGATTAAGGTTGAATCTTCTTTATCTCTTCATTGACTTGATTACTGAGTAAGTAATCTTTTGTATGTGTTTAATTTCTCTTCTCTCCTGGATTGAATCGAATAATCAATGTATTTAATTATTAGATTTTCCCTTCTTTTCTTCTAAATTTCTTCACCCTTTCTTTCTAGATCTTAATTATATCCTTGTATCTTAACTTATTATCTTGTTTTAATTTTATTGCATCCTGTTTTACATCAATTGTTATCAGAGCAATGCTAAAAAATTATTCCTACAATTCTTAGTCCTTGACTTGCATTTTTCTTGAAAATCCAAATAAAAAAGAAAATTAAAAAATTTTTAAAAAAAATGATTTGAAGGTGGTTGATATTGTTACTTCAACTACATATTATTGTTTCATAGTTGAAGATCAAAGAACATATGATTTGGAAAAAAAATTAAAAATTAAAAGACGTTGAGATTTGAAGCTTTAAAGAAGCTTGAAAATGAGTTTTGTTGATTTAGTGTTTGTTTGAAGAACTTATTGGCGGAAGGTTATTGATAGAGTTGTGGAGAGGTTGTATCTCAAATTTGAGCTTATTTGATTGAGTGTTGAGGGAGATTAGTTACAAAAAATTGAGTTTCTTGTAGAAGAAGATGAATTTAAAATTTTCAAAAATGGTCAAATTTTTTCCTATTTAATATATTGTCTTCCAATTTTTTTTCCTCTTCTTTTCTTGTTAATTCTAGCTAGTTTACTTTGAGTATTATTTCTACTTAATCTTAAATCAGTTTTTGTCCGTTTATTTTGTTCGTGTAAATTTATTTTGTGTCTTTTTTATTTTATTGTATATTTATTTATTTCGTGTCCTTTAATTTTTATCATCCTTTCTTGATATGCATAAACTTCACTCTAAATTGATACTTTGATTCATACTTTGAGCTGATTGAGTTATTGGTTCTTCAAGAGATTTAAGAAAAAAAATTGAGAGGAAAAAGGCAAGAGTTGGTGAGATTAATTGAGTGAGGTCTAAAAGTCTTGACCTTGAGTGTATACACGAGTGTTGAGTGATACATGCGAGGGAGAGGATACGTGAGGTACTTTGACTTTGTTAGTATCTTTTTTTATTGCAAACATGTCTTCCATAGCTTTGGGTGATTCTTGTGATGATGATTGTGAAGACTATGATTGTGAGGATGACGAAAATTATTATGATGAAGATTGTGGAGAAAAAAAAAATTATGAAAAAATTATGGATCTTATGGTGAAGAATGTGAGTATGGTGATTCTTATGCTTTCAACAATAACTTTGAAAATAAGATGATGCTTCAAGGTATGAATCTTTCACATATTCTTCTTTTGATGCATCTAATAGTGAAGAAAGCGACTATAGATTTGATGATGATAATAAGAAAATTCTTGATGAATATTCTTGTTCATCTTCTTACTATGATTCTAATTCTAAACATTAGAATGATAGTGGATCTTATGCTTGTTTTGTTGGAAAAGGATGTGGTAGATCCATCACAAAAAAATTAAGGCAAAATGTGAATTGATGTGCTACTTATGGTAGAAATATTTGCATATGCATAATGATGATATGAATACTTTGATAAATGGAGATCATTTGTCCTAATCCATACGCAGCCCCCTTAAGTACGCACGATTTTTCAGTTAGACACCTCAAGTGGACATTGTTCCATTTTGACACTTCAAGTGGCCTTCAAGTGTGCCACTTTGGCACCTTTTGCCTTGTTGGCAAAACGCGTGCGGAACACTCCGCAAAGGTGCGTGAAAGCCTGCTGTTTTGCTGATATGGCATATAAATGACCCCCCAACGATAATATACCCATATTTCATCTTCTTCTTCATTCCCAAATCAAATTTCAACCCTAATTTATGACTCTTCTTAGAATTCTTTTTATGAAAAACTTCTCTCTTCTTCTTCATCTTCTTGTGTAATTTTTCAAAAGTTTAAACTTTTTCTTATTTTATTCGAATTGAATTGGATAATGTCGATCTCGTCGTCCATGGATTTTTGCTAAAAAGATTATCGCTATTGTAAATATGGTAATGAAGCATTACTAAAGACTTCTTGGACTCAACAAAATCCTGGTCGTAGATTTTTTACGTGTGAAAATTCAAAGGTAATGTTTTTTACTTCTTAACTTAATAAGTCGATTAATTATTAATTTTGTAATTATTTTTATTATTAATTTTGTAGAAACAGAATGGGTGTGATTACTTTAATTGGTATGAAGAACAACACTCTTCACAAGCAAATTGGGTGATTTGGGGTTTGTTAAAGAAAGTTAAGTCCTTTGAAGATAAAGAAAATCGAGCTAGAAGATATAATAGTATTGGTATCGTTGCTACTTGTTTGTTGTTGTGGGAAATATGGACATTAAAGTCAAATAGTTGAAGTTTGGCATTGAAGTTTTGATGGCCTTGAAGTTATGATTGCCTTTCTAGTGTTGAAGTTGCAAAATGACTTAAATTTCTTCTTGTTAGGTTTCGTTTGTTGATGTAATGTTGGTCTTGTAAGAATGTTACATTTTGATGAAATGAAATGTTTTATATCTACTTTTAGCTTTTGTTGTCTGTTGCGATTCTTTGTATGTTTTAAAGTTGCTTGGAATTATTCATTCCCATTCTTCAAGAGTTGGTGTGTATTGAATGTTGGGAAAATTTGGAGCACCTGCTGAGATGGTTGTTGATCCAACAACTGGAGAAAGAGTAGGAGAAGTTGCAGCATTAGTTTTGAACAACATTAGTTAGTCCTGAACAGATGCAGCGTTCATCCTGAATAGCTGCAGTATTAAAGCTTTCACACAGACACTCAACATCAGTTTTCAACACTATTTTAAGTCCTGAACAGCAAGTACCTTATGGTTTCTTCTCAGTACTTCTATTAGTATCCAAGTTAATCATATCCACATTTCTACTCATGATTTTTCTCCTAATTTCCTCCAACATGGTAATGATAGATTTATATCTAGGGAGTACGATCCATGAATTAAAGGTATCACACATGTCATTCTCAACAGCATCACACTTACAATGCTCTTTAAAGAATGCCCTAACTCATGACTCCCTAGGATAATGCAGTAAATCACCAATGATATCATTACCTTTCGTAATCAAATTCTTTTTTGAATTTTACTTCAAAACTTGCCTTTGAGCATTTCCAAAACTGTTTTTTTCTCTCTTCTCCCTTCCACTCTTGACGCTAGTTAGCCCAGATGTTCTTTCCAATTTCTGCATTGGTAACAATTCAAGAATAGAAGCATGAAAACCCTATATACAAAAAAAATAGTTAAGGTACTTGACAAAGAAATTTTATTTTATAATTAATTGACAGTAAAAAAATATCAAATATTGCCTTTTGCATATCATCCATCACAGTAAGACCTGCTCCAGTATCCAACTTCAGATCCTCTTTCAAGTAGTTGACAAAAAAACTCTAACTATGTTTGGTTTCCTTGTCCACAACAGCCCAGGCTATAGGAAATATCTGATTGTTTCCATTCTTCCCAACTGCAACTAGAAGTTCACCCTTACAAGCACCCTTTAAAAAACACCCATCAAACCCTATAATTCTTCTATATCCTTTCATTCATCCTTTTTTCAATGCATTAAGACACACATAGAAATAAACAAATAGATTTTTACCTGGGACAGTTTCACTGTCCATTCTCAGCACAAAACTGTCAGGATTGGTTTGTTTGATCATCTTCCAGTCCCCCATGGTCTCTCTTAGGACCTGTAACTTTGCCCTGTAACAGATTGTTCTACCCACATATAATTCCAATTTTTCTCTGCACAATTCTGTATTTTTTTAAATTTTCAAAGATGGTTATTTACTTATTTCATCCCTGAATCTATCAACAACAAAATTACTTGTACACATCTTATTCTTTTTTTATGTTGTACACTTATGCACTGGATTATAATTCTTAATCAAAAAATTATCATAGTTTCTGTCAAGTACACCATAACACAACCAATTGCATTTTATCTTGAATTTGTACTTGGCCCTCACTCTATGAGCTTCATTAGGTCTTAAGACAATCTGAACCCTATTTTTCACTGCATACCTCCCCAAAGCTTTTCTAAATTCCTTAGGACCATTAAAAATCATACCAATTTCAAAAACAAGAACAACACAATCATCATCAAATCTGACTTTATTACTTCTTCTTCTTCTTGGAAAATCGACACCAACAGCAGTATCCTCATCTAATAAATCAGTGCTATCAACACTATCACAGTCTGAACTATCAATATACTCTCCATTACCTCCTAATCTACCCACATATTTATATTTCTTATTCCTGCCAATGTCTTGAAAATCTTTATCAATACAAGTTTCACCTACTGGTATTTCTTCTCTTGCTTTCTACTTTCAGCCCTAAAGGCTCTCAACTCTTCATCAATATCTGAATTATCCTCATCAAGTATATCATCACCATTCAAATCTGATTCACTACTGGGAAGATCTGTTTCATCACCATTCAGATCTTCATTAAGACTTATATTTTCATTCTCATCACTGCCTATATCAACTTCATCATTAGAGTGTGGCCCTACTAAAAGAGGCAAAATATTTTCCATAACATCAACATCTTCATCAATGTCATGAAAAATATACACATCAAGCTCACCACCCATGTTTTAACTCCTTCACAAACTTTAGTAATTGATCATCAGAAGTGATTTGAACTAAACCACCACCATCTATATGTTGACAATAGAACCCCTTAACTTTTGAGTACATAAGATCTTTAGTGTAGGAAAGAAATTCAACAAGACTGAAATGGTCTTTATCAATGGCAACAACAAAGATATCTACCTCACCTTTATAACTAAGATTAGGGTTGGATACAATTGTTTCCCCGCGATGAAAACAGGTCAAAATATAGCTATCCATTTTTGTAACAAATCCCCAAAGATTCTGCAAAAAAAAAATACCCTTAAAATTAAAATTACCAAAATAACCCTATATTATCACTGAAATCTCCAACATAAACCCTATATCAGTGAAATCCCTAAAAAGGTAACAAAAAAACCCATAACTTATAACTGAAATCACAAAAATCATAAAAGAAATCTAAAACGATAAATTCAACCCAGTACTATAATTTCAAGCAGGAAACGGTTCAAATAGCCATGAAATTTAATATGAACTTAAAGAAAAAGTTTAGTTTGACCTTCAATTTCTTCAAGTAAACTAGATTTCTTCAAACTCGTCACTGAAAATGAATCAACACTTTTATGCAAGCATTGTACCTACAAAATACACCATAAATAGTTACAAATCACTAACATTAAAAGATGAATTGAAGAAAAACTAAAAAATATGACAAAACGTACAAAGTGAAAAGTTTATGGTTTCAATCGGATTTTGGAAACTGATTTGGCATTTCCTTTGTTTTTCCCCTTTTAGTGGATTAGGATGACATGGAAAGCTAATGCTAAGTGACACATTTTAATTGGCGCGCAAAATTCATGTGTATGGATTGAAATACACGCGCCCAAGTTTTCTTTTAATTATGAAAGGTGTCAAAGTGGCACACTTGAAGGCCATTTGAGGTGTCAAAATGGAACAATGTCCACTTAAGGTATCTAATTGAAAAATCATGTGTACTTAAGGGGACTGCGTATGGGTTTGGCCGAGATAATTTTGTTGCACAACATGAGTGTGATGAAGCATGCATTGATCAATTTGTGGAAGAAAGAAAGAACATATTTCATACTTACAATAAAATCAAAGGACTTTGTTGTGCAGTGATTATATAACACGGATTTCATAAATATTACAAGTTCAAGCATGGTTGAGCACTTAAAGTTGAAGACTAGAAAACATCCTCAACCATATGAATTGCTATGGACAAATGAGAAAGGAACTTTTGAGATCACAAAACAAGTTTTAGTGAAGTTTCAGCTCGACAAGTTTCACGATGAAGTACTATGTGATGTTATTCCAATGAAAGCTTGTCATTTGTTACTTGGAAGGTCCTGAATAATTGAAAAAAGAAGCTATTTTTGATAAAAAGACTAACAAGTGTTGTGTCAACCTAAGAGGTATTTCTTTGTGTCATCTACACTTTTGAAGGTAAAGAAATATACTCAGGTGCTAAGATTGACAAGAAGAAAGGCAAAGTTTGAGCAATAAAATGTCATTGCTAAAGAGAACTTCTTGAAGAGGAAACTTGATTGATTTTCAAAATGTAAAGTTCAAAGTTGAAGTGAAGACTCAACCTAATCCTTCAAAAGAAATTCTTCGGACTTATCAAATGTTAAATAATCTTGAGAGAGAAAAGATTGAGAGGAGTAAGGGAGTGATAAATAGAAATTCAAGAGTGGAAAAAAGAGAGTTTGAGTTGAGGATAATGAGCGAGTTGCCACAAAAAAAAATATTTTAAAATAAAAATAATGAAAAGAAAATTGAGAAGAGTGAAGAAAGAGAGTTTGAGAGAGACCACTTCTTGTTTTAACTTTAATATTAATTCTTCTTTTCCTAATTGTAATATCTCTTTTGTAAATATATTTGAAAAAAATTTATGAAGAAAAAATATGTTTCAAAAAAAGTTATGAAGAAAACAATAATGAAGAGCCTTACACCATTGAAGATTCAAGAGTTGGTGGAGACACCCACTACTTCTACTAGTATTCAAGTGAGCTTGAATGATAAAGATAAAGGTAAAGAAGGAAGTGTATGAGCATTTCAAGGTAAAATGGTCAAATCTAATGTTATTTTTTTAAGTGATCTTAAAAGAAATTTTGACTTAAAATGAAATTCATTCTTATTTTGAGCAAAATGAATCCTTTCTTTGTAATGAAATTCATGTTATTGGTGGTGGTGTTTGTCTTGTTGAAGGTAGTGATTATTTATTGCATTTTGACTTTACTCCACTAGTTGAGTTAAAGTGTGAGACCAAACTTATTGATTTTTGTTAGCTTAAATTGTTGTCAAATAATGATGTGCGAATTAATGAGTTTGAGGGTCAAACAAGTGATTTTTGGAGTGTGCATAATATTGTTGATCCTATCTCTTATTTCACCCCTAGAGATCATATCATGGATAATTTTGTGAAAGATGACATTTATCATTTTGAGAGTGAATTTAGATGCTTTAACTTTTCATTGTACATTAGTTTCTCTCATTAAGGATAATATTTTGTTTGAAGATAACATGACGAATTTCAATGATGAACATACAGATATTTGTGGTGAAGTTGATGAAGTAACAATTTTTAAAGGCTACAAGGTATATTATAATCCACTATGGATGCAATGCGGAAAAAAATGATGAATCCATATATGAAAGTGAATTGGTTGATGCTAGTCTTCGTATTAATTTATTTACTTATTCTACTCATCTTTTTGAATATCTGTTCTTATTGGATTATGCCAATATTTTGTTCCTAATGTGATAGCAAGTCATTTAAATATAGGTGTGGTCTAGTAAAAGAGATTAATTTGACTTCATTTTGGGATAATAATTTCTTATTGATGTTTTAAAGATACTTATAATGATTCTTGATATTTTTAGGGAATTAAATTAAAGTCTGTTTTCGATCCCGGAGATGTTTTTTGCAGAATTGACAATGCTTTGAAAGATTATGATAATTTTTGTCAAGTTGTTATTGTCTCCTTTATTTTGTAAGGCTTGAATTCGAGGATGACTTCTTTTCAAAAAGGGGAGAATGATACAAATCGAGATAGCAAAATTGATAGAAAATATGATGATGTGAACTATCTTGAATACAGAAGCATTCAATCACCCACAAAGAATTTAAAGTGTCTTCGAAGAATCATCAAAAAAACTTTTAAAGTTCATAACATGCTCAAATGGATCTATGAAAAAAGTGGTGACAACCAAGAAAATCATTAAGGGCTCAAGTGGCTATCATTTTATAATTTGGTCATATTTGTAATTCGACTATTTTTGCAAGACTAGTATAAATAGTCTTAAGTCTTTCATATTAGTGTTAGATAGTTTTTTAATATTGTATGTCTCCTTTGTGAGCTTAGGGTTGAACCCTCTTATCTCTTCATTGAACCCCTTGATTATTTAAGTAAATAATTTTTTGTATGTGTTAATCTTTTGTATGTGTTTAATTTTGCTTCTCCCTTGAATTGAATCTAATAATTAATGTATTTTAATTATTAAATTTTCTCTTCTTTTCTTCTAAATCTCTTCTCCCTTTCTTCCTAGATCTTAATTATATCCTTGTATCTTTTCTTATTATCTTGTCATTGTCCTATGATGATTTTGTGATATTGTAGATGTTCGGTTCATTGAACTAAAATAAAATATACAAGTATAATACAGAGTATGTATTTATAGGAAAAATGTTTATTTCCAACTATAATCGATATTTAACTACTTTGAAAGAACATTTTGGAGAATCTCCAAGAATAGTTGAGGTGTGCACAAACTGACTTCAATCACTGTTATCAAAAAAATAAATAACGTACCTAATGTGGAATCTATAATGGATAGAGTGTACATAAATCTTACCTCTATTTTAGAGGTAGACATGTTATTTTAAATAGATTCTCACTCAAGAAAAAACAATCCAAAACAGTATGAATTACAAGAAACAACAAAAAAAATAGCAGATAATAAAAGAATAAAAACAACAATAAAATGATATAATAATCAAAATACAAGAAACAACAGGTAATAATAGAATTCTATCTTTGAGTTTTGGAGTAGGGGTGTGCAAAAATCGAACCGATCAATAAACCGAACCGATAAAAATGTTATTGGTTTGTTGTTATTAGGTTATTGGGTTAACGATTTTTTAATGATTTTATAAAAAAATTATTGGGTTATTCATTCGGTTCGATTTTTTATTAACCGATTTTTTATTAGTGGGTGTATATATATATATATATATATGACTTATTATATATTTCTCTTTAATTTCTACAAATTAACAAACCTATTATTTCAATTATACAAACTCTTAATTTCTCCTAACAACATTTAGTTCAAATTTGAAGATTCTTGTAAATTAAAACACAATATATAGGATTTCTGTTTGCAATTAAGATTCCTTTTTTTTTTTCATGTTAGTAACTATTATTTCTATTTTATGAGTATTTTTTATCGGTTAAATCGAAAATCGAATCGTTAAGGACTAAAAATTGATAAACCAAAAAACGATTAAAAAAACATCTTATTGGTTTGGTTATTGGTTTAACATATTTAAAAATCAAAAATCGATAAACCGAATCGACCGATGACACCCCTATTTTGAAGAAAGCGTCTTTGTCATTTTGGTATACAATTTCAGGATTATAATGTATAATTGTTATCCACCATTAAGTAATACGAAAATAATATCACGATGGTAGTATAAATACAGGAAATTACATGTCATAGACTCAAATATGGGTGACTTTAGATATTTGACCCCAATAAGAAATGTCTTTAAAGAATAAACTTCCTTACTTTTTAAGTATAGTACAAGTATCATTTTGCCCCTCTACACCTCAAATATATTTTTAAACTTTCCATACTCATTTGTCTCTCAAATTTTATTTTTTATTATTTTCACTTTTCATTTTTTCCTTTAATTTTATTTTCATGTTTTAATTCATTTGTCTCAACCTTTATTTTTTTCTCTTTTTCAAGCATTATCTATTTCTTTTTTTCTTTTTTTTAATCCATTTGTCTTTAACCTTTATTTTTCTTTTATTTTTTATTTTTATCAGTTCTCTTTTTTACCCCTCATTTTTCTCAATTTTTATTTTTATTTTTTCCTCTCATTTTTTATTTTCTCAATTTTTTTAATTCTTCGTTTTTTTCTTAATCTTTATTTTTTCTTACCTTTTTTTTCTCAATCTTTTTTTTTATTTTTCTATTTTGTTTGATCGCTTTTTTTTTAGTTCTCTTTTTTCCCCTATTTTTCTCAAACTTTATTTTTATTTTTCCTCTCATTTTTATTTTTCTCAATTTTTTAAATTCTTAGTTTTTTTCTTGATCTTTATTTTTTTTCTTACCTTTTTTTTCTCAATCTTTTTTTTATTTCTCTATTTTGTTTGATCGTTTTTTTTCTTTTTTTCTCAACTTCTATTATATTTTGCTAATAAATAAAAAATTAGATAATCCGTAAAGAAATCTTTTTTTTCACATCAAAGCAAATTTAAGGCATGAATTGTTATTACAAAATTGTTTGAAATTTTTTTAGATAAGTTGTGTCTCTAAGGCGAGAGTTGTAGAACATCCCATAAATGAAGACATAACGTGTTAGTGTCAACTCTTACTCGTAGGGCATAATTTGTAGTTTGAAAGTGTTTGAGTTAAGTCTTGCCTCTAAAGCAAGAGTTGTATAACATCTCATAAATGAAGACATAATGTGGTAACGTCAACTCTTGCCCATGAGGCATAATTTGTAATTTGAAAGTCTTTGAGCGCAAAAGATGTAGAACATCTCATAAATGAATACATAACGTGGTAGTGTCAACTCTTACCCGTGGGGCATAATTTGTAGTTTGAAAGTCTTTGAGTTAAGTCTTGCCTTTAAGACGAGAGTTGTAGAAAATCTCATAAATGAAGACATAACGTGGTAACGTCAACTCTTGTCCATAAGGCATAATTTGTAGTTTGAAAGTCTTTGAGCGCAAGAGTTGTAGAACATCTCATAATTGAATACATAAGTGGTAGTGTCAACTCTTGCCCGTGGGACATAATTTGTTGTTTGAAAGTCTTTGAGCTAAGTATTGCCTCTAAGGCAAGAGTTGTTAAACATCTCATAAATGAAGACATAACGTGGTATGTCAACTCTTGCCCGTGGGGCATAATTTGTAGTTTGAAAGTCCTTGAGTTAATTAAGTTTTGCCTCTAAGGCAATAGTTGTAGAACATCTCATAAATAAAAATATAACGAGGTAAAGTTAACTCTTGCCCGTGGGACATAATTTGTTGTTTGAAAGTCCTTGAGCTAAGCCTTGCATCTAATGCAAGAGTTGTAGAACATCTCATAAATAAAAACATAACGTGGTAGAGTTAACTCTTGTTCGTGGGGCATAATTTGTAGTTTGAAAGTTCTTGAGTTAATTAAGTTTTGCCTCTAAGGCAATAGTTGTAAAACATCTTATAAATGAAAATATAACGTTGTAAAGTTAACTCTTGTCCGTGGGGCATAATTTGTAGTTTGCAAGTCCTTGAGTTAAGTCTTGCCTCTAAGGTAATAGTTGTAGAACATCTTATAAATGAAAATATAATATAGTAGTGTCAACTCTTACCCATGAAACGTAGCTTGTTGTTCGAAGTCATAAGTCTTGCCTTTATAATGTAATAATGTCAACTCTTGCTCATGAGATGCAACTTGAATGGAAGAAATCAAAGAAAAGAACAAAAATTAAAAAAATTGCGAAAAAAAAAGAAAATGAAGAAAAATATTTAAAAAATAAAAATCAAAGAAATTTAGAAGTTGAGAGAGAATAGGAAAAAAATAAAGGTTGATAAAAAAAAATTAAATAAAAATAAAGGTCGAAAAAATTTTAAAAGAAAAAGGGAAAAATAAAAATAAAAATAAATTAAAAAAAGTCTTTTTTTTATTAAAAGTAGACGTTGAGAGGTGTAAAGAAAAAAAATAAGGGTTGAAAACAGCTAAAAAGAACAAAAAAAAAGGAAAGAAAAAATAAAAAATTTAAATAATATAAAAAAGTTGAGAGGAAAAAAGAAAAAAAGTAAGGTTTGAGAAAATTTAAAATAAAAAAAGAGAAAAGAAAAAATGAAAACCAAAGTAAAAGAAAAAAGAAAAAAAAATAAAAGTTGAAAGATATAAGTATGAAATTGTTATCCATTACGAGGATGATTTATATAATTTTCTCCATTGATCAGGGATAATTTCGTCCAAAAAAAATATTAGTTAATAGATAAAGGCTATTTTAAGGAACCTTTTTATTTAGGGCTAAAATTTAAAAGTCTCCTCAATTTGGGTCGATTCACCCGTATAAATAATCTTGGGAGGCTAATCTTGGAATCAAAAGTTGAACCACGAAATAGAATAATCTGAATTTTATCCCAAAATCGTTCTCTCTAATTTCACAAACTAACAAACAACCCCTCATTTTTAAGAGGAGTTTTCAGATGTTCTGCAGCAAAAAGACCCCTTTAGTTTCAACTGCAAACGCCGAACATGGAATGACAATAAGCTGTAAATACGATTCCAATCAGCTATAAATATGATTTAACACACATTGGCAAAAAGTCTTGCTCAAATTTCATCTTACCATTTCCTTCAAAATTTTTGTGAACTTAACACAATAGAGATTCTTCCTGAAATTAACGTACAGGAGATGAAAAGAAAATTACAACAAAATACACGAAAAATCCGGCTAAAAGAATACCAGCATAAACTAAATTCTGAGAAGACTGCACAGGAAGCTTGTATTCGATACTGCAGCATTTCATTTTCTCTCTCTCAGAAGCCAAAATATGTTCCACATACCTGAAAATTAGAAAATTGAACAATCCACAGCATAAGATACTAAGAGGAAATTCCCAACCTAAAAGGGATAAAAGTTATATATGTAACTTACTGCTGAGTGAAAATGGAACTTTGCAAGATATCCGAACTATTTGAGTGTGCTTCTTGCAAGCGATGATCATATAGTAGGGAAGACAATTCTACGAGTTGTTCCTCAAGGCTCTGTTATTTGATGACGTCACAATATACCCTTTACAAAGTGCTAGAACTAGATTTACAAAGTACAGGAAAAATAATCACTTACATCCAAGTATTTTTCTAGACGATCAACTAAATCATGGGGAAATGGTTCAGGCAAGTTCGTAGTCTTTTTATAGAACTTTTCCAGCCATAATTCAGTGCTTGTTTTGTTCTTTTTACCCTTCACTGGCTCACCCAGAGGAGTTTTCAGATGTTCTGCGGCAAAAGCTTGGACAGCCTGGGAAAAAAGATGGGACAGATAAATACAGGTTAGAACAAAAGAGATGGTGAATAACAAAAAGTACCTCTGATGTCTCCCTGATCCGGTGAAGGGCTGAATCAACGCGTGCATATATTGTGTTCCTCTGCAGGTAATGTAAATAATGAGAGTTTAGTTCATACGAGTTGCAATCAAATCTACATCATGTAGAAATCGTAAATCAGGTAGTGAAGAGCATAACATACCAGGGCAACATCCTTGAGCAATTGACTGACTTGTGAAGTGTTAGAGAATGGTCCAAATGGGTGGCAACCTGTCGCCCAGAGCCAATTTACAACAGGCCTTTCATGCACATGAGAAGCCTTTTCATATGGAGCACTCAACCCACCCACAACAGAAGCCAGCCCTGCCAATATATGTTGTTGGGCTAGCATTGGAATAGCATGCCTTCTCTCTATTTCTGAAACATAGCTGTCAAACACAAACAGGAAGCAAGTAAAGACCCCCGAGCCAGAAGCATACAAGGAGAATAAACGTCAGAAAACATTTAATGGAAGGTTTGTAGGTTCACTTATTGAAATAATTTGAGGTTTTCTTTTACCACTTTTTGTGTTTCTCATAAATGTATTAGACTATCATAGAAAATCTAGAGAAATTGCATGCAAAATCTAACAGGCGGAATACTGGAGAGTACGAGGGAGGCGAGGGAAATAAAATATTGCTATCTACCTGGAGTATTATTCTCAATGACATTTCCTCTATACTCACTTTCTGTAGTCAGTCCAACTGGCAGAAATCTAAGGCTGATTGGAGATCAGAAGTCATCAATCTCACGTTAAATAGTATACGGTAGAGAAAATTTGCTATCAGAGTCTTTCAGCTTTCTATTGACGTACTAAGATACGAAAGGTCGCAATGTCAATTCTAAATTCTAATTGAAATCTAAACATAGTTTACTAGATTCATAATTTATTTGAGGCCAAGAAAGACAGAACCAAGGAACTACTGCTACTTCAATAGGAAGAGGTTGCAGCGAGTGGCGGAGCTACCCTTGCTCCCCTTCGCTGGAAAATTACATTGTACATATAAGTCAAATTTTGGTTTTTTATACATATACATATAGTTGATACTCCTTGTCACAAGCTGAAGGTTTAGTGCAGTGGTTAAGGGGATGCAATAATCGCTGAATAAGGTGTTTGGATGAGCTTTTAAACAGTAGCTTGTAAGTTAAAAAGTTAAAAGCCACAAGTAGGGGAGACCCTACTTTTGGCTTTTTGCTTACTTTTGTACTTTTTTGGCCTAAAAGTGAGTGCTTAAAAGCACTTTTTAGTTTAGCCAAACACTACTACAACTGAAAAAATGCTTAAAAGCCAAAAGCACTTAAAAATAAGTCAATCCAAACATCCCCAAAGTCGTGTGTTCCAGTCCTGTGAGCAACATAAAAGTACTTTTTGACTGCAGTCAATTTTTTTTTCATTTTTAAACAACTAAAATGACACACACTACTTATTTTTACATATCTCATCGAGTTATAATGTTAACTATGTTTTGCTTTCATTAGTAAAATTTATTTTGTAGATTTTCTCGTTTGTTTCTTCTTTATAGTTTGACGCCCCTTGATTAAAATTCTAGCTCTGCCATTGGTTGCTGCAGCTAAATATTGCCAACAAAGGGAACTGAAAACAATCTGCTTCCCCGACAGAATAAAAGTCCCATGATTGTAGTATACCATAGAAAGTCATACTGAGACACGAAAACAAACAAGATAAATAAGGCAATTAAAACTGAGTAAAAACTTCACTCACCTCAAAGGTATCTTATCATTCTGATGTTGGAGTACAATAACTACATCTTTACTTGTCCAAACGAGACTTTCATCTTCCATCATAAGATGTTCATCCACATCAGCTAAAGATAGAACAAACCTGTAAAACAAGGAGGAGATAGTTACAGCATGGTACTCTTGTTCAAAATGGCAGTAATGGGAGAAAAAATCTGCTTGAATTTAGTTTTTGAGATTTATTAATTCATTCCATTTTAAATCTTGTTGGGCATTATATGCCAGTGTAAAATGTAGACACTACTGGGGCAGAGAACCTGATTTATTGAATATTGAACGAAGATAAGTCCAGATGGAGTGGAAGGGGTAGCCAGGATTTATATAACTGATCCCAACTAGGTTGGGATTAAGGCTTAGTTATTTTTGTATCCATTAGTTGTCAAAACAAACAGAAGAAAACAAATCAAACTTCAACAGATATAATCAGAACACCCAAATAGAAGAGACAGATGTATCAAAGATGATGCTTTTTCTTTTAAGTATTTCGAAGACGATGCTTTTATTGGAATTTCTGATATATATCATCCAATAATTCAGCAATCAAATTGTTGTAGGTTAGGTCAACTATGCAAGAATGTAACAGAATGCAGTACAAGTTTGTTTTCATTCATCAAGCTTAATCATGACCTAAATAAAAGACGACTACAGGCATAGTGTAATATGCTATTATTGTTATCCATGAAGTCCAATATCAAAGACCAATTCAATGATTAATGCAGAAGCATTTGATGAGCATATTTAACCATTGAGTGCAATAGATAAAAAGGTTCATTACATAAAATACACACAAGCTCCTGAAGATCAAAGACAAGTGTTTTAGCAGAACTAGTAATTGTTCACCAAGCAAAGAAGAAAGTTGCTAATTAGCACTAATTTAGCTCCCAAGGCTATAATATAATGGCAAAAGCGCAGTGAGTAGGCGCATGTCATGGGTTCGATCCCGGCAACAGATAAAAACTTGGTATTTAAATGGAGAAGGGTAGAGGGGTGGGCCCATTATCCACCGAGTATTGAGCCTTGCACCACTACTCTTTGGCGATTTCTCAGTTATAAGAAAAAAACACTATTGATTTGTATACGATATTTCTGATGTGTTTATTCAGTATCAGAAGGCGATGTCAAACATCAGAGAGAGAAAGAAGGGACATCAATATAGCAGTTTTAAGCAATCCACAAAAGGCATGAAATAAAAGGTTGTTGCGCTCACACTGGAATGACTCTGGTACCATATGTGCGGTGCAGATCACCTTGTTTTTTCTTTTCTACTGTTCTTTTCTTCTCCTTCTTTCGATTCTGGTTATAAGTAGCCCAGAGAGGTTTATGCTTTAGTATGGAATCACTTGTACCATCACTCTCATCCATCCAGTGCTGGAAAAAAGCGAACACATTTGGAACAATCAGGCATGGGGTTTGATACCAAACACACTAGGAAGGCACCAAAAACAGCGAACCAACAAACTAACAAGCAGATTGCACAAAGAACACAAGCTCACGGTTTGAACACCAAAGCCGAGAGTGAAGATGCAACAACAATAATATGAAAAGAAAGATAAATAACTTGACATACAAATGCATAAACACTATGAACCGAAATGTGTATCAAACATTAAGACCCAAAGTTTTCATAAAAAATAACACCAAATTCTGACGGGACCTCAAGGGAACCGGAATCCCCAAGCAACCACCGTTTCTAAGCTAGTTACCAACACAAGTAATGTCCACACTTGTCACAAGTGAAATCCACACTTGCAAGACTCTCTCAAGAGTACTCAAAATATTCATCAAAGTCGTGGACAAATGACCTAAAAGGTTCTACCTATAGTCTAGGTTAAACTTATTACACAAAATGACCAAAAGACCCTTAATGAACCCATCACATGGGGCGGCCTTGTAGTGTGCCATTGGGACGGCTTTGGAGTGTTAGAAGGCCTCCTTCACGCTTCAAAGCTTGTTCTCTTGGTTGGGCAACCCCCCAAGCTCGAGTCTTTACGTATTGACTTTCAATCATGTCCTCGAAAGCTAAGGTGCCTCTTTGACCCGTATCATCCTCCCCTTCTTGAAAAGGATTCGACCTCGAATGCGAACCTTGCAAAACAATAGGGGACACAAGAAAACAC
Organism: Capsicum annuum; assembly: GCF_002878395.1. Classification (NCBI taxonomy): domain Eukaryota; kingdom Viridiplantae; phylum Streptophyta; class Magnoliopsida; order Solanales; family Solanaceae; genus Capsicum; species Capsicum annuum. Next base: position 110,211,560 of record NC_061111.1, on the reverse strand, counting down.
ACATTCCTCCTGGCATGAGGGTTAATGTTAATACAATCAACCATAGCATCAAACCAAGGTTGCACACACATCACATGGCGAGGGGTCTTAGGGAGTAGGATACCCTTCTAATCACAAAAACTCGAACACAATGTTGGAGAAACAATTTGTCTATCCACAAAAGTCAGACAAAAAACAAAAGGGGGTAGGAACACACCTTTGGAGTAAGGACTTGAGCTTGCTCTCGGCTTGGAACTTGGCACAATGCTAGCGCCGAATGTGGTGAATAACAAGTGCTTGGTTTTGACACCAAGTTCTTCCTCTTGAACCCGAGATGCCTCACCTTCACCATTCGGGACCTCCGCATCATAAGGTTAAAGTTCAAAACCTCTCCTTCTTCGGGCCAAACATCTTCATAAGGAGCTTTCATCATCAACCCACAAGGCACACTAATATCCCCTTCTTCTACCACCAATTCGGTTTCACCATCATGGTCATCATACTCTTGAGAGATTTCCTCACTATCATCATTTAGGGTCACTTTACCCCCAACACACCCTCCAACACAATGTTCCTTCGGTTGGGGCATTCACTAGCCTTGTGACCCCAACCTTGACATTTAAAACAAACAATACCCTTAGGATTAGGAGAAGAAGATGTATTACCTTTAAGCCGTGGTGGATACCTTTGGATAGCCCTATCAACGGGTTTTTTCTCAAAGGGTTTGTAGGCATCCTTGTTCTTGTTCCATCCGAAGGTCTTCTTGGCATCATTGTTCCTTTCAACCTCAATGGCCGCTTCAACAAGATCCTCAATTCTGTCAAACTTGTGGACAACTAGTTGTGAAACAATCTCATAGCACAAGCCACCTTTGAACCGAGCTATGCAATGATTTGGAGGTTCAACAATATCAAGACGAAGAATCAAGTTTCGAAACTCCTCATGATACTCCTCCACACTTCTATCACCTTGCCGCAAGTTGTAGAGCCTTGTTAATTGCTCTTTTGCTTGAACCTTTCCATGACATATCTCTCTGTCATAAGTGCTTTCAATTCATCCCAATCCTGAAGGTCAAGATTGTCATTTCTTGCTCTTTGCAACCGTTTGGTCTCCCACCAAGTAGACGCATACCCTTCAAGTTGAGCAATGGTATGTGCGGCCTTCTTGTGAGGAGTTAACTCATTGAGTTGGAAGATCCGATTGCATTGTAACTCCCAATCAAGATAGATAAACGGATCACTAGTTCCTTTGAAGGTAGGAAGAGTGATCTTGATGGAGTTAAGACCCGTGTCTCTACCCACATTTCCTCCTTAATCCCCTAAACCTTCTTGAACATAAGGACGGTGTCCCAAATTGCCTTTACGATGAGGAGCCGGTCCAAACCTTTCCCCACGACCCCTATGCCCTCCGCCATGAGCTCCTCTTCTATTTCTCACGAACTCCGCAAAAAGAGTCACTTCATCTAACTCCTCACCTTCCACATCATCAATTTAGATTGGTTGGTTTCGGTTTAGTGGTGTTCTCGGCATTTCAAGGGGGTCTCGATTTTGGGGAGCATCTTGGTGGACTTGGTTTTGGTTTTTCGGGTCAAATTCCGACAGTATTTCTTTTTCATGATTAAATCTGAATCTAAATGAGAAGATCAGAAACTCAGATGTCAGAGTTTATGAAGAATCAACGAAGGGAAGGTCGATTTGGAAGATCTCGACCTAGGTGTAGTTATTGTAAAAGGTTTGGACATACTCGTGGAATATGCTATTCTTTGCATGGTCGACCACATAAAAATGCTCATATTGCTCAGTCTAACACCACAGGTGATCAACGGATATATTTATCTGACAAGGAATATAATGCGTATCTTAAGTATCAAGCAAGCATATATTTTTACCAATAGCCTCAACTGCAAAACCTCCTCCCTTTGGATCATGGATTGTGGACTCAGGTGCTTCTGACCATATTTCTGGTGACAAATCACTTCTATCCGATATTGTTTATTCACAATCTCTTTTTGCTATTACTTTAGCCAATGGAATTCGAACAGAGCCAAAAGGAGTCAGACAAGCCAAACCCCCATCTTCTGTCACTCTAGACTCTGTTCTTTATGTCCTTAGTTGTCCTTTTAACCTGGCATCTGTTAGTTGCTTGACACGTGCCCTTGATTGTAGTATAACTTTTTTTGATGATTTTTTTCTAATGCAGGACCACAAAACGGGACAGAAAATTGGTATAGGACATGAATCACAAGGCCTTTACCATCTTACCTCTTCAAATTCCTTCACAGCATGCTCTGCCATAGATCCTCCCGACCTTATTCACAAACGTTTAGGACATCCGAGTCTATCCAAGCTACAAAAGATGGTGCCTAGTTTGTCAAGTCTATCCACATTAGATTGTGAGTCGTGTCAACTTGAGAAACACACCCGTGCTACATTTTAACGTTGTATTGAGAGTCACTCAGAGTATATTTTCTCATTAGTTCACTTTGATATTTGGGGTCCTAGTAAAGTCAGTTCACCCTTAGGATTTCATTACTTTGTTACTTTCATCAATGATTTTTCAAGATGTACTTGAATTTACTTGATGAAAGATCTTCTAAGTTATTTTCTATATTCAAAGGTTTTTGTGCTAAAATACAAAATCAATTTGGTGCATCTATTCGTGCTTTTCGTAATGATAATAATGCCTTAGAATACTTATCCTCTCAGTTTCAGGAGTTTATGACTCATCAAGGAATCATTCACCAGACATCATGTCCATACACCCCTCAGCAGAACGGTATAGCAGAAAGAAAAAATAGGTATCTCATCGAGACTGCCCGCACTCTTCTCATTGAATCCCATGTTCCGCTACGTTTTTGGGGCGATACAGTCCTTGCATCTTGCTATCTCATTAATAGAATGTCATCATCTTCGATCCAGAATCATGTTCCCATTCCATACGATTTCCTCAGTCACATCTCTACTCTATACCCCCTCGTGTTTTTGGGAGCACATGTTTTGTTCATAACTTAGCCCCAGGAAAAGATAAATTATCCCCCGTGCTCTCAAATGTGTCTTCCTTGGTTACTTTTGAGTTCAAAAAGGGTATTCCGATCGCCAAAACCTAAATTCTGGCGACTTTTCCGGCAGTTTCTTCTTTTTAGTAGTCTCGCTTATTCATTCCAAGGCTGCTCATATGATTATTTTCTGATTCCGAGTAACTTCCAGACATCAGATCTTATATCTGGTGACTTTCCTTTTTTTTGGGTCAAATTCCGATAGTATTTCTTTTTCATGATTAAATCTGAATCTAAATGAAGAGATCAGAAACTCAGATGTCAGAGTTTATGAAGAATCAACGAATGGAAGGTCGATTTGGAAGACCTCGACCTAGGTGTAGTTATTGTAAAAGGTTTGGACATACTCGTGGAATATGCTATTCTTTGCATGGCCGACCACCTAAAAATGCTCATATTGCTCAGTCTAACACCACAGGTGATTAACGGGTATATTTATCTGGCAAGGAATATAATGAGTATCTTCAGTATCAAGCAAGCATATATTTCTACCAATAGCCTCAACTGCAAAATCTCCTACCTTTGGATCATGGATTGTGGACTCAGGTGCTTCTGACCATATTTCTGGTGACAAATCACTTCTATCTGACATTGTTTATTCACAATCTTTTTCTGCTATTACTTTAGCTAATGGAATTCGAACAGAGCCAAAAAGAGTCGGACAAGCCAAACCCCCATCTTCTGTCACTCTAGACTCTGTTCTTTATGTCCTTAGTTGTCCTTTTAACCTGGCATCTGTTAGTTGCTTGACACGTGCCCTTGATTGTAGTATAACTTTTTTTATGATTATTTTCTAATGCAGGACCACAAAATAGGACAGACAATCGGCATAGGACATGAATCACAAGGCTTTTACCATCTTACCTCTTCAAATTCCTTCACAGCATGCTCTGCCATAGATCCTCCCGACCTTATTCACAAACGTTTAGGACATCC
>NC_061111.1:110203529-110204590 GCF_002878395.1 Capsicum annuum | reverse complement strand
ACTCATAATGCTAACCCATATTATACTTTCTTGAGTTACCATTGTTTTTCATCACCCCATTATGCTTTTGTATCATCTTTATCTTCTATTTCCATCCCTAAGACTACAGGTGAAGCACTTTCCCATTCAGGATGGAAACAGGCTATGATTGATGAGATGCCTGCTTTACATAATAGTGATACTTGGGAGCTTGTTTCCCTTTCTATAGGTAAATCTACTGTTGGTTGCCGTTGGAATTGTACAGTCAAAGTTGGTCCAGATGGTCAGGTTGATCGGCTGAAGGCTCGCCTTGTTGCCAAAGGATATACACAGATATTTAGACTTGAGGATATACACAGATATTTGGGCTTGATTATAGTGACATTTTCTCTCCCGTGGCTAAAATAGCATCAGTCCATTTTTTTTCTCTCTATGGTTATCGCTCGTCAATGGCCTCTTTATCAGTTGGACGTTAAGAATGTTTTTCTGCATGTGATCTTGAGGAAGAAGTCTATATGGAGCAACCACCTGGTTTTGTTGCTCAGGGGTAGTCTAGTAGCCTTGTATGTCGATTGCGCAAGTCACTCTATGCTTTGAAACAATCCCCTCAGGCCTGGTTCGAAAAGTTTAGCACAGTGATTCAGGAGTTTGACATGATTCGTAGCCTGTATGTCAATTGCGCAAGTCACTCTATGGTTTAAAACAATCCCCTCGAGCCTGGTTCGGAAAGTTTAGCACAGTGATTCAGGAGTTCGGCATGATTCGTAGTGGAGCTGATCATTCAGTGTTTTATCGCCATTCTAAACCAAATCTGTGTATTTATTTGGTGGTTTATGTTGACGATATTGTTATCACCGGCAATGATCAAGATGGTATCACTAACTTGAAGCAACATTTCTTTCAACATTTCCAGACTAAAGACCTTGGCAAACTGAAATACTTTCTAGGTATTGAGGTTACTCAATCCAGATCAGGTATTGTTATTTCTCAACGCAAGTATGCTTTAGACATTCTTGAGGAGACAGGAATGATGGGATGTCGACCAATTGACACTCCTATGGATCCAAATGCTAAACTTCTGC
>NC_061111.1:110189671-110203429 GCF_002878395.1 Capsicum annuum | reverse complement strand
TATTAGAAGTAAGTTTTTAATTTAAACTAGAAATTCAATTTAAATCATTAAATGAAAAAAATTAAAAAGTAAGGACTAAGGAGTGAATGAATTTGGGGAATTTTATTGATTGCGAAACGATCCAAAATTTATAATTTACATGAATGAAAAATCTACAAATTATGCATCATTTTTTTGAACTCATTCATGTTAATATTAATGGGAACTTGCATAGGATAGTCAAAGTCAACGGGGGCAAAATCATGCATTGGATTTGATTTTGCTGAGTTCTCCCGTGAAGACATAATTTCTTTAAGTTTCAGCTCGCCGTTCAGCTTCGGTTCCATTCCTTGGTTTCTTCTTTCCGCTCTAATCCAATCTCTGAGGCAAACTAGAACATTCATTGCACTGCTTCCCAATGAGTGTCGGTTGTCTCCAAGCTGTTGTCGTCCCTAACTAAAAGCGCTTTCTGATGTAACGATTGACATTGGAACATTCAAGATATCTCTAGCTAATCTTGAAAGCACAGGATATTGTGTTTCATTACTCCTCCACCAATTCAACGTGTTGATCCATCATCTGCGATTCTCTGGCGGCGACCGAAGATAATATTTCACCTCTTTCCGATAAGTTGATGGGTAACCTCTCTCATCAAAACTGTTTCGACAAGGTAAATCATAAAAAGAATCAGAAAAATCACTATGTGCCGGCCTTTTAGAAGATGATGGCTCGGGAGGATAAGGAGCGACAGTTGGAGTGATATTTGTAGGTACGGCTAAATCAAATAAATCAGCATAGTGATTATATAAATTTTCTATGTATTCATTCGCATCACTCATAGCCGTCCACGAATCAGGTTGTACTTGTTCAGAATCATTGTTAGTATTTATTTCTAAGTTAGCATAAATAATAGTCTAAAGTGGCACATAGTATTATATTTCATGCACGGATTTAGCATAACACCAACCAAGTAAATAGGAGGAATCGGAAAAAAATATTTTTTAAATTTAGTAAACATGGCACCAACAACTTCTTTATAACCTTCTTTATTTTTGTATTCTTTGAGCAAACCAGAAATATCGGCTATATATCCCAAAATATTACAAACAGTAGGATAATAAGTATCAGAAAATTCAACCGTAGCTACATAAAAATTTTCTAAAAACTTAACAAGATCATTAATTACAACCCAATCAGAATCATGTAGCATGCAATCAGCAGAATCAGCAAATGAACCGCAATGTTGGTTAAAGGCTAGTGTAATAGGAACTCTATATTTATAACAAGTTTTTAAAAAATCATACATAGAATTCCATCTAATATCAATTTCCTCATGCATCAATATCGGTGTAAGTCCATTTTCTTGACATTTAACTTTAAATTCTCTAATTCTCGATCTATGATTAATTCCTTGAATAAAACCAACAGCAAGACGAATTTTTTTCAATATAAAGCTCAAAAAATTCAAGACCATCTTTTACAATTAAATTATATATATGACATGCACACTTAATATGAAAAATTTCAGGCAACAGCGGAGATAGCTTAGATTTTAATTTTTTTATAGCAGTCTTGTTGTTAGAAGCATTATCAAAGGCAATACATAAGTTTTTTTTCAATACCATAAAACTCGGCAACTTTAACGATAGAATCAGCAATAAAATCTCCAGTATATTTACGATCTTCATCATTTAAAAAAGCAAGAATACATTTTTGCTTCACAAAATTACTATCTATCCAGTGACAAGTAACGGTTAAATAATCATTTTTATTTACAGTACGACCAAGATTAGAAGTTAGGGATAATCTACATTGAATATTTTTTAACAATGTTGATAAATAAAAATAATATTGTGAATGAAGTTTAAAAATATCAGTCCTACAAGTACTTCCAGGAATACCATTAAACATAGGATTATAAATTGCTTAAATATAATGAATAAAGGCATCAGAAGAAGAAAAACTAAAAGGCAAACAACCCGCAGCTACCATTTTAGCTATTTCTTCTCGGTCCCTCAATTTATTATACTTCTTCGTTACCTGACTGGTTGTTGGGTCCATTCTAGTTTGCGTTGGCCCACCAACATCCCCACCACCTTGTGCAATTTTTAACTCTCTTTCGTGAGCATCACCTATATGTCTCATTAACGTACCCGTACACTATTGCTTGCCTCCGCTTTTATGCTTATATATTTGTTGACAAATATTCCATTGCACCTCAGTATCTGATATACGTTCAAAAAATTATCATGCAATACTAGTTGTTTTACGAGGTCTTGGGGCACGGAGAGGACGGAAAGGGAGATTAACCGATTCAAATCTAACGTTAGCATTTCCTACAATGGGTATCTCACCAATATTTTTATCATCTTCGTCTAAATTAACCGCATCAACTTCATTTTCTTCTTCTATACCGTAATTTTTTTGAGCTTCTACATAATCCATATCATGAGCACCTACACCTATTTCTTCCTCAAAAGGTGTACCAAGCGGTACCGGAGGTGAAGGCACACGGGTATATCTACTACTTGAAGTACCTCTACCGCTAGTAATTCACTTTTTACTACCACTACCGCTTCTGGGACAAAAAATTTTAACACCTTTAGTAGAGAGGTTTCTTAATTTATCGATAGTATAAATTAAATTAAACTAAAAAAAATTAAAATACACAAATATAATAAAATTAAATATTCAACAATTAATACAATAAATAAAAATTAAATGTAAGAGATGGAACAATAATATCAAATTTGGGAAGTATCCAAAGGTTGCGACTTTAGAAACTTCCACTCGTACTTTGTAAATGCAAAATTTAAAAATTAAAGTGAGCACTTTAGGAAATTAAAGAATATTTGAGAATTGAGAATTGAGATTTGAGAGAGAATGAGATTTGAGAGAGTGAAAAATGATTTGGAGGTGTAGGGTATTTATAGAATTTTTTTGGGATTAAAAAATTATTTTAAAAATAAAAAAAAAATTAATTAATGGGCCCAAACTAGCCATTTGGACCCAAAAACGGCTATATAGCCGTTGGGCCAACGGCTAGTTTGGCCCAAAATCCAAAATTAAAATATATATATATATATATATATATATATATATATATATACAATCGAGCCAGGCCGGGCCGAGCCGGTTAACCAACGGGCCTGGACCGGGCCTTGTTCGGGCCGAGTTAACCGTGGCCAAATAAAAAAAATGGCCCGGGAGCCGGGACCCTAAATCCCTTGGGCTTACTAGGCCAGGTTAAATTGGGCCGATTTCTTTAGGTGGGTCAGTTGGCCCGGCCCACTTGACACCCTTCTCGGCCCACTTGACACCCTTACCTGGATTGTATTAGTAGTTCTTACACTATTGACACCTGGTTTTGGCCATGATTGATATTTTGGATAAGTTATTTCTGTATTGTTACGATTACTTATATGGTTTGGCTTCGTTCTAGATGCCTTACCTTGGAATATTCCTGTCTTTTTCTCTTTTGTATCAATTTGGGTGATAGGCTTACTTGTCAAGGTACGCCGTGACAAGTATCATCGTGACCTTAATTTTTGGGTCATGACATATTTGTCCATAGCCAAACCTTTTAGAGATCAAGGGACTCTTATGTACCCATAGATCACATTTTTTGAGTTATCTTGGCAGAGTCCCGTGTACCCCACATGTATTCCATCATTAGCTTGGGGGAATCCGTTGTACCCCACAAGTTGATCAATTATTATGTTTACTTGGGGAATTTCTTTATACCCCACAAGAATGTTTAAATAACCAAATCGTTACCGCCAAAACCATTCCAAAACCATTTAAACCATTTAGGGTTCCATTACTAAGTTCAAACCATGCAATAATTTCATAAAAATCCAACAATGTAGTGAAAACATTTTCATAGGCATTTTATCAAACATATTGGGGGCATATTATTTTCAAAACCAAAACCAATTACCAATAACCATTCCCATGCAATCCAGTTATCCAAACCACCAATAAAGTATGTAAAAACACAATTAAAACATGGAAAAACTATAACCAAGCATTTATAACCAAAAACCTCAAATCATATTTGAAACCCAAAATCATACAATAATCAAACCATGAAAACATTGTATAAAATCATGCCTTTAGTTGGAACTGACAATGAGGGAAGAGAACATGCCTTAAACCAAGAAGATGATGGAGAGAAACCACCAACACAAGTCCCAAATTAATTCTTAAGATGAAACCCTAGCTTTCCTTGCCTAAGAACTTTAGAAAGGATTATAGAGTATTTTCTAAGTGTTAATGAATAGAATAATGGGACAAATAACCTTACAAGTAAGTTGAAAGTCGTAGGGCCTTATTAGGTTAAGTGGAGAAAAGTCTAGATAGCCTTCACTTAAACTGTACTAGAATCTCGTCAAAGGGATACGACTATCCAGACCAGTCGTACCCTCCAATATGAGTGGTAACCACCACTCATACCCAAGGCTATCTCCCTTGAACCCAAAATTATCCAAGGTATGACTCACCCTAACTAACATCATATCCATGTATACAACTGGTACCCATGACCCATACCCTTGGCATAATAGAATCTAAGGAGAATTGAACACTGCCCATCATACGAGTCAATGGTATGACTCATATCCTGGCTTACGGCTTTTGGTGAGACACTCGTACTCAAATCCAACTTAAGTTACCAAGATTAAGATTAAGTGAAGTAACTAGACAACCCGTATCCACTGATACGACTCATACCGCCCAAGTTGTATCCATTCCAGAAACCAAATCCAACTCACCAACCAACACTGGTCGGTATAAGACTAACCCATACCATTCGTATCCCAGTGTACGAGTCATTTTCCTTAGTCGTACCCTATCTAGAGACCAGAAATCCAGAAAATTTTCTAAGGAAGAAATCCAGGGGATTTCAATGTTATGTATTATTGTCATCCTCTTCGTGTAATTGCTTCCACTCAGGGTGTAAACTCCTACACTCAAGTTCATTATGTCATTAGAGCATGCACGTTGTACAGTACTCAGGTACAAAATTATGTTGAATCTTCACTTTTTCTATTCTAGAATCTCCATTTATTGAGTTAACAATCTCCATCTCAACATACATAGGAAGATTAGCAAGCAAATCTACATGTACCCTAACCCCAACACAATTAGGTCTTGTTTTGTTCACAATAAGCATATCCAAATGAATTGGTTTCCCAACTGTACAAGCTAATAATAAAAGTGATTCTTTAATAAAGTATGTTATGTTGGATTAAGGTTAGGGAAAGAAATCCAAGCCATTACCTGTACAGTTTATTCATTTGTTTTGAACTTAGCATTATAAATAAAGAGACACATCTGATAAGAATATCCATCCTTAGCATTGATATAGTAAACACTTTTGGACATTAAAGTGACAAAGTCTTTAATCAAATCTCGTTAAAATATGACGATTTTTTAATAACCCAATGTTACATTTTCCTTCATATTGGGTTGCTTAGGAATTTGTAATCTAAGATCATCTAGGTCAGGCCATCTATACAAAAACTTCCCAATGACTGCATATTGAAGCCCTTCAATCACATTCATCTTGTCTACCTCTTCTTCTGTCCATCTTATATGAGGAACTCTATTTATGAAATCTGGATTTTTGATAGGAATTAGTTCCACCTCTGCATTTATTTTATTCGGGCTAGTATTCTATTTCAAAAGATTTGAATAGTTCACTTTTGGTGAAGCTGGTCTTGAATTTTCAGTTGTTGTGGGTTTTGTATGGGTTTCAATTAGTAGAGCTGCGAAATTGTCTATTTTATTCACAAGAAATGATTGGCCAACCATAGAATCTGACTGACCAACGATCATATTGTCCAATTTCGGTAGAATAAACCCTCAGAATTTAACAACAGCGATCTAAGGTTTCCTCTTCATTTATTTAAATTGGGGTTTAGGTCTGACAAACCCTTTTAAAAATAAACTACAAGAGTCTAAACATCAATTAATGCTGATTATTATGTACTCTTGGGTTTAAAAATGAATGACATGGTTTGCTTTTAAAAGAGAATACTTTTTAGCAATTTTTTAAATTTTAACTTTGTACATGATGTAAGATTAAAAAATGTTTTGATGCATTTGACATATCTTTAATTTAAGGCTACAAGATTTCATAATTTTTTATTTTTTAAACTACATACCAAATTAAAATAGATGATTTTTTAAAAAAAAAATGGAAGGAGTGTTAAATAAGTGAAGGGGTCTACCCAACTGTTTATACCCTATTTTGGCAATTTCAATTAAAGAAAATAAGATATTTTTCTGTAAATTAAATATCATTAGTATTATAGGCAAATCTATCTATAATATACTAAAAGTGGGAAGACCCTTAGAAAAGTGATTTGAATTTTTTGTCATTTATTAAAAGACTGTCCTTTAGACAAAACTGCCTTTTTTCACCATTTTTTTAATTTATTATTTAATTATTTTTGTTATATTAGCTAGACTCCTAAAATATATGGGACTCCTAAAATATATGGAAGAAAAAATAATTAATATTTTCCTTTGTATTGATCAATTAAAAAAATACTCCTAAAATAGAACTATATTAAGGATATACTTCTATAAATAGTTAGATGCACATTAAACTATTACACTATCAAACTCATCCAGTCACAAGACATCCAATCTGTAGCAGCCAATAAATCAGTCCATACTCTGAAGGACGGAGAACAGGCTATTGCATGAAAATCTTTTATTTACAACTTAATAAAACAAAGGACGTATGTTTCAAACTCATGTATTTAAAAGAATGTGGCACGCTCGTCAAACTTGATTCGGTTGCATGTCTAGATTGGTGGATGCTTAACTTTTTAACCCTCAACTTCTTTACTTTTTGTCAATATATAGAATTCAACCTGTGTGTGTATGTATATACATATATATATATACATATATACATATATATATATACATATATACATATATATATATACATATATATATATACATATATATATATATATATATCTTCTTTGTCTACATTCAAGTCATTCTTTAGGGTCTAAATTTTCGCTCAGACAAGAATTATTTTTATCAAAATCGAAGCTTTGATCACTATTGTATTATTTTGTTGTAGTTTACAGGTCGTAGATGATTGTCGATTGGCTTTGAGAAATTTTTTGTGTAAAGGTTAGGTTTAATTGTATTGTCTTAGTATCTCTATTAATTTATTATTTTGTGGTAGTTTACGGGTTGTAGATGAATGTCCATCGGCTTGGAGAAATTTTTGTATGTAAAATTTAAGTTTAATTGTATTTTTTTTATATCTCTTTTATCATATTATTTATTGTAGTTTACAGGTGCTAGATAAATGTCGGTTGCCTTTGAAGAATTTTTTTAGGTAAAGGTTAGGTTTGATTGTATTATTTTGATATCTTTGCTTTGAGAATTTTTTTGTGTAAAGGTTAGGTTTAGTTGTATTATTTTGATATCTCTATTATCTTATTATTTTATTAGAGTTTACAAGTATTATCGTATTATTTTATTAGAGTTTATAGGTATTAAATAGGTGTTGGACGGCCTTGAGAAAATTTTTCTGTAAAGGTTGAATTTAATTGTATTGCTTTATTATCTCTATCATCATATTATTTTGTTGTAGTTTATAGGCGGTAGATTTTTTGGTAAAGATTAGGCTTAATTAAATAAAATTTCCATCTTTACATATTCAAAAGATGTTGAATTTAATTATCATAATCGTCTTTATTATTTAAACAAATTTCTATTTAGCGTAATGTTTGAAATCATTAAAGCGAGGTGCACGCACAAACCGCATACAGCTAAACTAGTTACAGAACAAATGTGTATCTCTAGAAAAGGGAAAAATTACCTTTTTGAGTACGTTTTACAACTTTTAAATATCTTTTTTCTATGTTGATATACAATATTTAGAAAATATTATCATCTATAATAATTATACTATGTGTTAAAAATAAATTATGTATGCAATATAAATTTATTATAAAATATATTAAAACATATGATACTTGTTTTGCTTAAAAAAATACACTCCTATTAAATGCATAAATTTATATTTATATCTATAATCTATAATCTATAATTTATTAAAAATGTGAAGACCCTTAGAAAAGTGATTTGAACTTTTTGTCCTTCGTTAAAAAAAACGTGCAATAGACAAAAACGTCTTTTACATTTTTAAAAAATTTCAAAACTTAAAAATTCATTAAAATTTAGTTCTTAAACCTTTCCTTACTAGAATTATATACCTAAAATTTAGGAATTTTAAATCAATTAAAAGTTGTTCCTTAAATAAATCTTTAAAAACTTAATTAATTGGTGGGTACTATTTTGGCATTTTTTTTCTTCACGTAAGAATCCTTTTTGCTAAAAGTTTTGTTTTCAATTTATTTTAGGTATAACTTCTTTTGGTTTGGTTATTTAATTTAAATAAGAATTCATAATATTTAACACTTCTAAATCACTTAGAATTTTACCTTATATAAAAAAAATCTACAATTCTATTTAATTAATATATTTTGGATCAAATTTACAAGAAACATAGCTCTACTTCTTTGTAAATTTTCTTGTGTTTAAATTAAGATACTTGCTTCGTGATTGACTAATTTCTACTTTTTCATAGAATTGAATAATAGCTGAAAGCAGCCGTAATGTGAAGATGCTAACAAACAAAAAATGCAATACACATTTTGAAAAATGCAATACGCATTTTGAAAAATCATGTTTTTATTTCTTGAATGATTTTATAAAATTGAATTCATTAAACTAAAGTACACGCGCGAGGCGCGTACACCTAAACTAGTGTATTATAAGTGTCTTAAGTGTATTATACTGATTTTGACAAAAAAATTTATACTATGTAAAAAGTGAATTATGCAAATATTAAAATTATATAATTATAAATGATAAATTATTTTTAAATATGATATATTTATGTAAATTTTTGAAAAAGTTTCTTTTAAGGGGAAGTTTAAAAAATAGCAGCAGTTGGCACAAAATTCACCTTCCATAGCCACACTTTACAATATTACCATTTATAGCTGATGTATTCGATTTACATCTGCTATATTCACTTTTAATAAATAGTTTGTATTCATATAAAACATAAATACATTAATCACATTTTATAGTTTATTTTTTTTATTTTCAAAAAATATGATTACATCGTACACAAGTCATGGATGATGAAGGAAACATCATAGCCACACATTGTATTTCTATTTATCATCATTTTTTTTATTTTATTCTCTTCTCTTTTTTTATTTTTTTTTACTTTTTGATATTTTTTCCTATTTTCATGTTTTTTTCAATTCTTTCTTTCAGTTTTTGTATTTTTTTCGTGTTTTTTCTTTTTCTTCTTCTTTTCTTTTATATTTTTATTTTTTTTTCTTTTTTTGTTTCTTTTCTTTGTTTTTTTTTCTATCTCTATCTTCTATTTTTTTTTTGCTCTTTTGTTCTTTTTTTATTTTTGATTTTTTTATACCTTTTTTTTTTCTATCTTATATTTTTTGTATTTTTGAAAAATATGGCTACTCGAGTACAAGTCATGGATAATTAAAAAGAATCACAATTGCTTATCGTATTTATATTCACATCATTATTTATATTTTTATATTCGTCCATACAATTATATTTTTGTTTGCATTTTATAGTTTACGCTTGTTTGGTATATATATATTATAATTCACATATGTATTTGTATTTTATAGTTCGCACTTGTATTTGTATGTTATAGTTCGTATTTGTATTTTCATTTTATAATTCGCACTTGTATTTGTATGTTATAGTTCGCCTTTGTATTTGTATTTTTTAGTTGACACTTATATTTATATGTTATAGTTTGCATTTGTATTTGTATTTTATAGTTCACACTTGTATTTGTATGTTATAGTTCGCATTTGTATTTGTATTTTATAGTGTGCACTTATATTTGTGTGTTATAGTTCACATTTGTATTTATATTTTACAGTGCGCACTTGTATTTGTATGTTATAATTCGTATTTATATTTGTATTTTATAGTTTGTACTTGTATTTGTGTTTGGTAGTTTGCACCATAATAAATTTATTTAAAATATATAGTATGATGTAAATAAATATAAAATATAAAAAAAAAATATAACATATAAAATACAACAACAACAACAACAACAAAAAAAATGAGAGAAAAATACAAAAGAAAAAAGTAAAAATGAAAGAGAAAAAATGAAAAGAATAAAAAAGGGAAAAATCGAAAAGAAAAAAGTGAAAAAGGAAAAAAAAAAAGAACAAAAACAACAACAACAACAAATCCAGTCTATCCCCACTTAGTGGGGTCTGGGGAATGTAGAATGTACGCAGTCCATACCACTACCTCTAAAGAAGTAGAGAGGTTGTTTCTGATAGACCACCAGCTCAAGACACAGGACAATATACAAAAGTATTCAAAGCATGAAACATGATAAAACTAACATAGATACAACATCCACAAAAATAATGTACATAAAAAAAAGAATAAAAAAGAACAAAAAAGGAAAAGAAAAAATTGGAAAAGAAAAAAAAAAGACAGTTCAAGAAAATAAAAAAAAAAAGAAAAAATAAATAAGAGATGCTATGAATCGTAATTATGAATAATTAATAGGTAAGGTGGAGTTATAAATTATAATTAATTGAAATTTAAATTAAATAAAATAATTAAAAACCTATATTTACTAAGTCATGTAGTTATCTTTCTTTTAATACATAAAACCCGAGCCTATCTAGCTTTTTCGTGTTAAAAAAATGAATAAAGAGAAAAAAATTGAAGAGACCATAAAGAATATTTGCTTGCTTATAATATCTTAGAGAGAAGTATCGATTATCCCTCCTGAACTTGTAACGTTTTATTCATGGTACACCTGAACTTTGACTTGTCCTAAGTACCCCCGAACTTGTTGTTTTACAACGTCGCGTGGCCCTTTTTTGCTGATGGATCAGTGCGTGTAAACCACGCCCGTACACGTGGAAAAAAAGTGTTGATGTGACTGTCCACGTGGATAAATACCATTCACTTTCCTTATATTTATCATATATTACAAAATAACCCACTTCTACCCTTAATTATCCGATTTCTCGCTAAAAAGATTATATTTTTTAGTTTTCCTTACTCCAAAGTGAAAGGTTGAATTTCCGTCGATCAAGTAAGTTATTATCTAAAAATTTATATTTTTTGGTGTGTGTTAAAAATATGAAATTATTTTTTTTCGATTAGTGTTTCATAGTAGTTTTCGATTAGTGTTTCGATTAGGATTTTGAGGAGACTCACCTGCACAAATACGTTTCTTATTATAATTAACAGAGTAAGAATTGTAATTTAAGTTAAGGGTGTACAAAAATTGAACCGATAAAAATGTTATTGATTTATCGCTCTAGGGTTAACGATTTTATAAAAAAAGAATTATTAGGTTATTGATTCGATTTTGATTTTTTTACTGGGTTATTGGGTAAATCGATAATCCAATAAGTTTATGTTAAATTATTATTTTAAGAAACTTAGTATTTGATATGGTATTTGAGGGAACCCCTCCCCCCCCCCCCCCCCCCCCCCCAAAAAAAATATTTAATTACAAAAATAATCCATATATATTATGATATAATCAATTAATCTCCAAAAATCAACTAATAAAAGGCCTAAACTCTTTGAAACTGAAAACTCCTAGCTTTACTGATAAATATAAATCAAACACTTAATTGCATATAGTCATAACTAATCTACATTACAAATAAATTACCCAAATTTGTACATGGTTTCCAACAATTTTCATTCCTTGCAAGCATCAAATATTAAAATAATCAATTCTTTTAATATTTTTGGGGTTCGATGATTTTTTTTTTTAGATTGAAAGTTAAATAGGAAGAGGGATGGTTGAATTTTTTGAAAAAATTAAAGAAAAAATTTTTTTTTTTATTTTTTAATCATTGAAAATGCTGATTTGGCCCAAAAATCACTCCATCATGCACGTGATGGAATGTGAAACCGAACATTTTATCATGTCAATAAAAAAGAATCACGCGATGTTGCAAAATAAAAAGTTAAAAATATACTTACGACAAGTTAAAGATCAAAGGTACCATGAATAAAATGTGACAAATTTAGGGTAATAGATACTTCTCTCTAATATCCCATCCCGTGAAAGGGTCCCAGCATGCTAAACTAAACTGCTGCAGTGTTGCAACTTCTGCGTTCGTTCTAAGCAACCTATATTTTTATATATTGAACAAAAAGCAGAGACGACGACAGTTGGCAGCGTAAAGTTTGGTCCAAGAATATAAATAAATAAATAAATACTGGTCCTTTTGGACCATAAAAAAAGAAATAGCTCTTGTATGCAACTTCTAACTAATTGTTTGTTTAATCCTTAAAAAATACTCGTTTATGATTACACACAACATGAAATATAAGAGTATAAATTTTAAGGATTATGAGATGAAAAACTATTTAAACAAACTTTTGAAAGTTATTTAACCAAATTTTGTTTTATCCTTTAAGAAAAAAAGTTTATAGTCACGGAAATACCATGAAATATAAGACTATAAATTTTAGGAAGATTATAATCATATAAATGTTAAATTTTTCTTATAAATTTTTATGTTTCTGTTAAACTTTATCTATACAAATTGCATCATAAAATATAGAGCCATAATAAATATTCTCTCCATTTTATTTTACATGATTAGCATGGATTTGACACTTATCTTAAAAAAATATTTATTAATAATTTATTTTTTTAAATTATTCTTATTAGTTATTCTTTAAAAATCAAATTTTGATTACTATTACCTAAATTGTTTTATGTCGTTATTAAATGATAAATACAGTATTGAAAGAATAATAAATTATTTGATTTGTTAAAATGAATTAATAAGAAAATCTTTTTTTATTAGTCTCTATGTTACTAAATATTTGTCATCCTTACTAAAGATAATATTTCCCAAAACTTGTCATTTTAGAAAATCATAACACAATTGAATATATTTTCTTTGTTTAATCCTCAATACACATTTTATTTATTGAAGAAAGATCACACTTCTCATTAACTAATTAAAGAGAGATGAATAAATAAATGAAAAAATTAGTTAGATATACAACATAAGTTTGTACTATCACAAAAAATCTCAACTATCAACAGTAATTATAAAAATTCCTTTTTGACACTTTCTCTCTCCAAATATAATTACATACCTCACCTATCCTTTTCTTACGCTTAATGCTCCTCAAAGAAAGTCTAAAATCAAGGAACCTCAAACAAGCGATTTTCAAATTTTGAATTTACAAACGCATTCTTCTTAAATTGCTAAACATCAACTTTTCAACAAAAAGGAACTACAATCGACGTGTCTTTCTCTTCTCCCCTCTCTCTTTCTAGTATTGTTAACCCTTTCATTCCTATTGATTCTTCTCTTTCGAATATCTTTCACCTATCTTTCGATCAGGATTACGATTGCTTCGTGGCAGAAAATGATATGGATTCCAGATCTACCACAGTGACACTCTTTGAGAGATTTTTTATCGCGATTTTACTAGCAGTGCTAATGGTGGATGTGGAACTAATGTTGTTCAGATACTTTTTCGGTGTTATGTATATGTTTGACTTAGACTTGTCTTCCAAAGGTAAAGTTTTTTTTTCTGAATCTGCATATTTTTGTCAATTTTCATATTCTTATACAAAGTTATAAAGTATCAATTGTTGTTATTTCAATTCTGATACATAGATTATTTATGTATATAGTTGAAGACGTCGTATTTGTTGTTATTTCA
>NC_061111.1:110182061-110186671 GCF_002878395.1 Capsicum annuum | reverse complement strand
TACTAAATTAATAAAAAGTGCAATAAATAATGTTATATAAAATAGATTAAAAAAAAAAGTACACTCAAATCACTTTATATTAAAAGACAGTCCATTTACATAATGCAATAAATGAAATAAATAAATAAAATAGAATTGATAATGCACAAAATAAGTGCACTATATCAAAAATAATTAATGGTGCATTATTTTTTGACATTATTTGAAAAAAAAAAATAGATAGTACACTAATTATGTTCAGATATGAAAAAAAATATATGGTGCAATAATTTTCTGCATAAAGTGGAAAAAAAATTAGATGGTGCACAAAAAAGTGCAGATGGTGCACATTCTATGTGCACCAAATAAATGAATGGTGAAGTTTATCATAATGGACGGTGCACTTTTTTTGTGCACCATATATTTTTTTTATATAGTGCACAAAATTAGTGCACCATATAAAAAAATGAATGGTGCACAAAAAAAGTGCACCATATATATTTTTTTCATATGGTGCACAAAAAAAGTGCACCATTTAGAAAAAATGAATGGTGCACAAAAAAAGTGCACATCCACTTTTAACACCGTTAGTTTGAAACGTTAGAAAAAATATAATATGGTGTACAAAAAAAGTACACCAAGCCTATTTTGGTTACTTTCTAATTTAATGGCATATTTTTGCCACTTTTCTAATTTAATGGCATATTTTGTCACTTTTATACTTTTTTTTCTTTTTTTTTCTATCTTATATTTTTTGTATTTTTGAAAAATATGGCTACTTAAGTACAAGTCATGAATAATTAAAAAACATCACAATTGCTTATCGTATTTATATTCACATCATCATTTATATTTTTATATTCGTCCTTACAATTATATTTTTATTTGCATTTTATAGTTTACGCTTGTTTGGTATATATATATTATAATTAACACATGTATTTGTATTTTATAGTTCGCACTTGTATTTGTATGTTATAGTTCGTATTTATATTTTCATTTTATAGTTCGCACTTGTATTTGTATGTTATAGTTCGCCTTTGTATTTGTATTTTGTAGTTCACACTTGTATTTATATGCTATAGTTCGCATTTTTATTTGTATTTTATAGTTCGCACTTATATTTGTATGTTATAGTTTGCATTTGTATTTGTATTTATAGTGCGCACTTGTATTTGTATGTTATAGTTCACATTTGTATTTATATTTTACAGTGTGCACTTGTATTTGTATGTTATAGTTCGCATTTATATTTGTATTTTATAGTTTACACATGTATTTGTGTTTGCTAGTTCGCACCATAATAAATTTATTTAAAATATATAGTATGATGTAAATAAATATAAAATATAAAAAAATAACATATAAAATACAATAACAACAACAACAACAACAAAAATGAGAGAAAAATACAAAAGAAAAAAGTAAAAAAGAAAGAGAAAAAATGAAAAGAATAAAAAAGGAAAAAACGGAAAGAAAAAAGTGAAAAAGAAAAAAAAAGAACAAAAACAACAACAATAAACCCAGTATATTCCCACCTAGTAGGGTTTGGGGAAGGTAGAATGTACGCAGTTCATACCACTACCTCTAAAGAAGTAGAGAGGTTGTTCTGATAGACCCTCGGCTCAAGACACAGGACAATATACAAAAATATTCAAAGCATGAAACATGATAAAACTAACATAGATACAACATTCACAAAAGTAATGTACTTAAAGAAAAAAAAAAGAAACGAATATTTTGAAAAAGAAGAAAAAAAGACAGTTCAAAAAAAAAAGAGAAAAAATAAATAAGAGATGCTATGAATAGTAATTATGAATAATTAACAGGCAAGAGGGAGTTATAAATTATAATTAATTGAAACTTAAATTAAATAAAATAATTAAAAACCTATATTTACTAAGTCATGTAGTTATCTTTCTTTTAATACATAAAACTCGGGCCTGTCTAGCTTTTTCGTTTAAAAAAAAAATAAAGAGAAAAATAATGAAGAGACCATAAAGAATATTTTCTTGCTTATAATATCTTGGAGAGAAGTATCGATTATCCCTCCTGAACTTGTCACGTTTTATTCATGGTACGCTTGAACTTTGACTTGTCCTAAGTACCCCGAACTTATTGTTTTGCAACGTCGCGTAGCCTTTTTTTGCTGATGGATCAGTGTGTGTAAACCACGCGCGTACACGTGGAAAAAAAGTGTTGATGTGACTGTCCACGTGGATAAATACCATCCACTTCCCTTATATTTATTATATATTAAAAAATAACTCACTTCTACCCTTAATTATCCGATTTCACTCTAAAAAGATTATATTTTTCAGTTTTCCTTACTCCAAAATAGTGAAAGGTTGAATTTTTGCCGATCAAATAAGTTATTTTCTAAAAAATTATATTTTTTGGTGTGTGTTAAAAATATGAAATTATTTTTTTTTTATTAGTGTTTCATAGTAGTTTTCGATTAGTGTTTCGATTAGGATTTTGAGGAGACTCACCTGCACAAATACGTTTCTTATTATAATTAACAGAGTAAGAATTGCAATTTAAGTTAAGGGTGTACAAAAATCGAACCGATAAAAATGTTATTGATTTACCGCTATAGGGTTAACGATTTTATAAAAAAAGAATTATTAGGTTATTGATTCGATTTTTTTTTTACTGGGTTATTGGGTAAATCGATAATCCAATAAGTTTATGCTAAATTATTATTTTAAGAAACTTAGCATTTGATATGGTATTTGAGGGAACCCCCTCCCCCCAAAAAAAAATATTTAATTACAAAAACAATCCATATATATTATAATATAATCAATTAATCTCCAAAAATATAAATCAAACACTTAATTACATATAGTCATAACTAATATACATTATAAATAAATTATCCGAATTTGTGCATGGTTTTCAACAATTTTTATTCCTTTCAAGCATCAAATATTAAAATAATCAATTCCTTTAATATTTTTGGGGTTTGATGAATTTTTTTTTTTTAGATTGAAAGTTAAATAGGAAGAGGGATGGTTGAATTTTTTGAAAAAATTAAAGAAAAATAATTTTTTAGGGTAATAGATACTTTCTCTCTAATATCCAGTGAAAAGGTCCCAGCATGCTAAAGTAAACTGCTGCAGTGTTGCAAGTTGCAACTTCTGCTTTCTTCAAAGCAACCTATATTTTTATATATTGAACAAAAAGCAGAGACGACGACAGTTGGCAGTGTAAAGTTTGGTCCAAGAATATAAATAAATAAATAAATAAATACTGGTCCTTTTGGACCATAAAAAAAAAGAAATAGCTCTGGTATGCAACTTCTAACTAATTGTTTGTTTAATCCTTAACAAATACTCGTTTATGATTACACACAACATGAAATATCGAGTATAAATTTTAAGGATTATGAGATGAAAAATTATTTAAACAAACTTTTGAAAGTTATTTAACCAAATTTTGTTTTATCCTTTAAGAAAAAAAGTTTATAGTCACGAAAATACCATGAAATATAAGAATATAAATTTTAGGAGGATTATAATCATATAAATATTAAATTTGCTTATAAATTTTTATGTTTCTGTTAAACTTTATCTATACAAATTGCATCATAAAATATAGAGCCAGAATAAATATTCTCTCCATTTTATTTTACATGATTAGCATGGATTTGACACTTGTCTTAAAAAAATATTAATTAATAATTTATTTATTTTTAAATTATTCTTATTAGTTATTCTTTAAAAATCAAATTTTGATTACTATTACATAAATTGTTTTATGTCATTATTAGATGGTAAATATAGTATTGAAAGAATAATAAATTATTTGATTTGTTAAAATGAATTAATAAAAAAATCTTTTTTTATTATTTTCTATGTTACTAAATATTTGTCATCCTTACTAAAGATAATATTTCACAATACTTGTCATTTTAGAAAATCATAACACAATTGAATATATTTTCTTTGTTTTATTCCCAATACACATTATTTTTATTGAAGAAAGATCACCCTTCTCATTAACTAATTAAAGAGAAATAAATAAATAAATAAATGAAAAAATTAGTTAGATATACAACATAAGTTTGTAATATCACAAAAAATCTCAACTAGCAACAGTAATTATAAAAATTCTTTTTTAACACTTTCTCTCTCCAAATATAATTACATACCTCACCTATCCTTTTCTTACGCTTAATGCTCCTCAAAGAATGTTTAAAATCAAGGAACCTCAAACAAGCGATTTTCAAATTTTGAATTTACAAACGCGGACTTCTTAAATTGCTAAACATCAACTTTTCAACAAAAAGGAACCACAACCGACGCGTCTTTCTTTTCTCCTCTCTCTCTCTCTAGTATTGTTAACCCTTTCATTCCTATTGATTCTTCTCCTTCGAATATCTTTTACCTATCTTTTAATCAGGATTACGATTGCTTTGCGGCAGAAAATGATATGGATTCCAGATCTACCACTGTAACCCTCTTCAAGAGATTTTTTATCGCAATTTTACTAGCAGTGCTAATGGTGGATGTGGAATTAGTGTTGTTCAGATATTTTTCAGTGTTATGTATATGTTTGACTTAGACTCGTCTTCCAAAGGTAAAGTTTTTTTTTCTGAATCTGCATATTTTTGTCAATTTTCATAT
>NC_061111.1:110175496-110179061 GCF_002878395.1 Capsicum annuum | reverse complement strand
AATATGTTATTATTTTTTTTTAAAATGATGGTTTACTGACATGACATGCTAATTAGAATAAGAGGAAACTTTCAAGGTACTTAGTGATTTTTTGAGAAATATATTAATAACTGAGTGATATTATTGTCTTAGCAAAAACAAAATGTAATTTTTATAAGCGACTCCTAAATTATTTATAACAATCCAAGAAAATAACTTTAGAAAAAATTTGAAAGTTTAAGTAATGATAAAAGATTTCTAAGCATGAAAATTTTTTCTTAATAAATTAATATATTTTTGTAAAGAAAAGAATAAGAATATAATTTTGACTAAACAAGTTTGATGATTTAAATAAGTTTATTATTATAAAAAATAATTTAATAACATGACCCGTCAATTAGAAGAGAAAGAGACATATAAGATATTTTTTATTTTTTTTGAGAATAGTAGTGATAGTTGAGTCATATTATTATCTCTAAAAAGATAAAAATAATTTTTTTAGGAAATTCAAAAAATATGAGTGGCCATTGAGAAAAATAACCCTTGAAAAAATATATGTCAAGTTTTAGTACGGATAAGTTTTTTTGAGTTTGATGAGTTAAATTCGCCTAATTTTTTTTTAAAAAGATTTTTTTATTGACATTCATGTCAACTAAGAGAGAATAAGACTTTTGAGGTGTTTACTATTTTTTGAGGAAAAAAGTGATAACTGAGTAATATTGTGATCCTAAATAAAACATAAGTGATATTTGAAGAAAAATTTTAAAACTTAGCTGGCTATTTAGGAAATTCACCCTTAAAACTCTATTTTCATACAATAATTTTCATATTCATTAAAAAAAAATCATACAATCGAACTAGCTAAAAAATAAATAAAATAATTTAATTAAATTTCTTAAAATATGTACAAAGTATAAACTACACTACATAATTAAAAGTTGAACTAAAATTAAACAACTACAAACATAAAAAAAAGAAAAAATATAACTAACAATTAATAAATAAATTTGTACTAATTATTTTTTATTTTCTTAATTATATATTACTACATTTAACAATTATTTAATTATATAATTATCAATTAAGAAAATTAAATAATTATAAATAGAATACATAAATTATTTATTTCTATGTATTGAGATAGTTTTCAATGTATTGAAAAATGATATAATAAATATAGTAATGTTAGAAAATCAAATTTAGGACGAAAAGGGTAAAAATGTCTTAAAACTAACTAGTTATAGTGTGAATAGAATTTATTATTATTTATGGCCAAATTTATTTTTTTTTCCTTTTCTTTCTATCTTATTATTTAAATTAATAATTTTAGTGAGTGGTTACTTTATGTAAAAGAACAATATTATAATTTAAAGTGCCACTGTCCCAGACTTTATGTAATTGTCCAAGATACTAACAATATGGAAATATGTCGCCTTTACTTTAATTTCTATAAAGTGGGTATCCACACACCACCATGTTTCATTATCCATAAAGTGACTCAAAGAATCTACTTCCATGGCCAAACTAATACTCCAAATCTTCTCCATTTCCGTTCTCTATTCACTGGTAGCCTTTCCAGCCACGGGAGAAGAAGATCATATTTTTGGAAAATCCATAAATGACAAGTCCATGAGGCTAAAAAGGGAAAAACTCAGCCATTTCAGATTTTATTGGCACGACGTCCTCAGTGGCTCCAAACCAACATCTATGATAATTATCCCACCTCCCAGAAATACTACCACAGGCTTTGGTCAAATGAATATGATAGATAATGCCCTAACCTTAGGACCAGAGCTGAGTTCCAAGATAGTTGGAAGGGCACAAGGGTTTTACGCTGCTGCTTCACTAAATGATGTTGGCTTAATGATGGTCATGAACTTTGCTTTTATCGAAGGAAAATATAATGGGAGCACCTTCACTATACTTGGACGAAATCCGGTATTTGAGAAGGTGAGAGAGATGGCCGTGATCGGCGGCAGTGGGCTTTTCCGATTTGCTAGAGGATATGTTCAGGCTAGTACTCATTCATTGGATTTCAAAACTGGCGATGCTACTGTTCAGTATGATGCCTATGTTTTGCATTATTGAAGTTTACTAATATTATATATCACTCTAATCGGCTAGCTGGCTTTTAATTAATAATTATGTCGTGACCACACTTTTTTCATTCGTCTTGTCAATTGTCATATTGGAGTATAGATAGTACGGAAAAGTTCTTTTCCTTTCTTGACCAATTTCATATCTTTATACTACAGCTGGATTATTTACATGCCGGTTTGTTGCTTTTTTGTTGCATAATATTACGACTCACTTTCTCTGATTCTTTTCCCTTGAGCAAAATTGTTCTCACCTTTAACAACTCAGTCATGATATTAAACAAAAGCGTAGATGCTTAAGACCCATGATATGAAATCAAATTGATAAGAATTAAAGTTTTATTTTAACATGCAATTTCGATTTCATAATTTGTATCTTTTTTTCATAAGTTCATAAACTTGGAAACTCCACAAGTTGTAAAAGTTGTCCAAATATATTTAGTAGTTGTTTGACCATAAAAATTAAAATTTTTTGAAGTTGGAGTTGAAATTAGAGTTGGAGTTGGAGTTTATCATGTTTTTTTTGATTTTTTTTTTATTTTTGAAAAAACTTTTTTAAATATAATTTTATGCCCCAATTTTTACAAATTATCAAAATCACACAACTAAAATTTATCTACTAACGAAAAATGAACACAATTAGCCACTTTTATAAAAATAATTACATATACATGATCATATTTAATGAATCTCAATTATGACATATATAATATTTATATTAATAGTCGTTTTCTCATATTTGAAAATTTTAATATGGATGTTATATTAACAGATCACTGCTTTCTATTTTTTAGGTAACAAATATTATCTTTCAAACAAATTTATTTTTTTAGGAATTTATTTAATTTATTTTTCGTTCCTAAAAAATAGAAAATGTTGAGTTATTAGTAAATTTTAGGGTGCCGCTAATTTATTTCTTTAATTTTCTTATACATGAAAGATTTTACTATGTGTAAATAAATTATTTCTATATAAAACATACTTTGCATATTTATGGTATATTATATCATATACCATAAATATATAAATATGATTAGTATGTTTCTTTATACTTTGTATATTTATATATGTGTGTATATGATATATACATGGTATAAATTTCATATATAACATACTTTGTATATTTATATTATAAATATGCTTAGTATGTTTCTTAATACTTGTATATTTATATATGTGTGTATATGGTATATACATGGTATAAACTTTATATATAACATACTTTGTATATTTATGTTATAAATATAATACTTTATATATTTACGGGTATAAATATAATACTTTGTGTATAAAGATACCAAGTATTATGGTATATAAAGGTAGCAGTTGCAGTTTAAGGTATAAATTTGTTAAATTGGACATATTTTTTTTTATGAAAAATATGTATCACCGATTTATATTTTTAGCATATATATGGTATAAACTATTTATATTTGAATAGTATAATAAAAATGTACACAATATAATATATATAATCAAATTAAAAATGA
>NC_061111.1:110166654-110175396 GCF_002878395.1 Capsicum annuum | reverse complement strand
ACATACTTTGTATATTTATGTTATAAATATAATACTTTATATATTTATGGATATAAATATAATACTTTGTGTATAAAGATACCAAGTATTATGGTATATAAAGGTAGCAGTTGCAGTTTAAGGTATAAATTTGTTAAATTGGACATATTTTTTTTATGAAAAATATGTATCACCGATTTATATTTTTAGCATATATATGGTATAAACTATTTATATTTGAATAGTATAATAAAAATGTACACAATATAATATATATAATCAAATTAAAAATGAGAATAATTTGTGGCCGTAAGAAACTAATCTGCTACAACTTTATTAATTCCATAAATATAGAAAATGATTATCCATTATTAATTACACGACTATAATTCCTTAAACGTCTATCACAACAGAAAAATTATTATTATTATTATTATATTATAGTAATTAGGATCATTAGCAGTAAAATAATATTTTAAATAAGGGAGAAAAATAGTGATGAGAGAGAAAAATATATATATATATATATATATATATATATATATTAATTAGGATAACATTAAGTTTGAAATTATAATTATTTTATTCTTTAAAACTGCTATATACGTTATATTGAAAAAGTAATGTTATAAGGATAGTTTTATGTAAAAATTTAAAAGATTGGGGTTATATGTAACAATAATAAAAGTTAGAATTGGAGTTCAAAAATTGTAAAAACACCAAAAACCTGTTTTCCTTTTTCAGAAAAATTTTTCAAATTTTTATGGCTAAACACCACAATTTCCAACTTTGAAAATTTTTTATGAAAAAAAAGAAGAATTTTTTATGGCCAAAAATTCTTACACAATATTACCAAATGAACAAACCATAGTTCATAAAAAAGATATCGGGATATTTTCCAAGACGTCATATTGATATGTCATATATTTTCATGTTCCTTTTTATAAATAAATGTTTGTGATTACAAACTTTCAAATACACAAAATTTTATAAAGATTCACTAGTCAACAATAGTTGTAACAAGTTATTCTTTACTATAATCATTTCACATGACACAGATAAAATCTTCACTCTGAGAATAAGTCTTTTATGCAAAAATTTTAAAAATGAATCTTTCTTTTTTATAAAATATAAACTTATGGGACAATTTTGACATTTAAAAAGTTTTGACATCCCAAATCATGCTTTTAAAAAACTTAGAATTAAAAATCATGACTTCATATTAGATGTCCAAACAGAAGTTAACATTTAAAAAGCAACATAAATCCATGAATGCATGGCTCAATCATCACGGCCTAAAATGAGCAATTACCAGAGCCATTAAGCTTTTTAAAAAAAAAAATGAAAAAAGAACAAAAGAAATATGGTTGAGTTTCTTGACTATATGATTTTGCTTATTTATAATATAGCTGTAAATCTCTATTTGTTCAATAGCGCAGTGATTGTAGCTAATTGATAGGCCCACAATTGACAATATCAACATCTTTTATTGTTCTTGAGAGAGACTAGGAGATTATGTTTTTGTTTATCCCTTTCAGTAGCTTCAATATGATATTTGTAATATGCAGGGATGGATCACACAATTTTCAAGGTGATTGGATGAATTTTAAGAGTTTAAGTTTGTAAAGTTGAAAAGATTGACTAATATCAATATTTGATGAAAAAGAGCCCCGAATGAAATTATAACAATCACGTTAGATTTGGATGGTTGTTTTTTTTTAGTTAGTTGGACTATTGGTTTAGGTCTCGAGACATTCAGCTGTGATTTGAATCATTGGTTAAATTTAAAATTTTAAAATATTTAAGATGATTTTGATCAATATTCGATCAAGACAATATCATATCATTTGTTTGATGATTCAAACATGTTCGTAATGTGGTTTTTAATCAAGTTACATATTTAATTATTTTCACGAATTTCAAATAAATATAGGGAACTCATTTGAGGGACTTGGCCTTTGCTGAAACCTGGCCTTCGCTGAAACCTGATGCATACAAAATCTTTCTTCATATTTGCTAACCTCTCATCACATTCACAAAAAAGGAGTAGGGTTAGGCTTCACGATCGTGAAGGCAGGATCCACGATTACAAATGGTTACACTAAGTTGGGTAAAATTTATTCTTCATGTTTGCAAAAAGGGTACACAATTATGACGAGTTGGGGTGGGTAAGGCTCACGGTCGTGAGGGACCCATTGCATTCACGTAGAAGGAGATGGTTGTACAAATTTAAATTGTCCGTTTTAAATTTCAAACCCGATAACTTAATTTTGGGAGCTCCAGATCATTTTTCGGGACTATTCAATAAAGGATTTTCAATATTTCTTTATTTCATTATGCATTTCTCCTAATTTATTATTGATTTTACCTTTATATCAGTGTTTCAAATTGGAAAAAATAGGATTTTGGGTCTAAATTTGAGAGATTAAATTTTGATGATTTGATGGTCGAATTGAACTTCGATTGATGATAGTTTTGATTTGAGTTTGTTATTGTACGGATAATTTAATGTTTAAACAAAATTTCTATTTTACCTTGGAAGTTTGGGCTTAATAGAAGTATAAATATATGAGAGTCGAACTCGTTTACTTATCAAGATTAAGTATTTGACTAGATTTGGACCATTCTGAGATTTTGGAAGAGGAAATTATAATTTAACTTTTTAGACTTCGTTTGAGGTTAGTTGACATTTTTTTTTAACTTTTTATTAAGTGTTAATGTATTGTTGACTGTGTAAAAAGATAATGAAAAATAATTTTCCCATATAAATGAAATGACGAGTATTTTTATGGATACAGATGACATATATTTGAGTAAATTAAATATTTTTTTTCTGTTTTGATAAATTCGATGACCGTGTGAGCATGATTCTAGTTGTACCATTAGTTAAATGCTTGTTTCCTAACTTGGTATTGCTTATATGATTTATAGCTGAAGTCTTATACAGGAAATGCTTATTTGGGTATTCTTTTAGTGTCATATGCTCATTGTTTATTATTATGGACTTATTTATTATAATTTGTGCTGAGATTGAATATGTTATAGAATTTGTTGTGTTTGGTATTGCCTCTCACGCACATGGACATTGAAGAAGTGAAAAAATAAATCTCGATAAAAGGTCATCTAGTAATTCTTCAAATTATATGATACATGATATTTTAAGGGTTTTTCTAAAGAACGAGTTGTCAGTGCAAAATGTATATATAGACCACATGAGCCTCCCATGGATCTCCACAATCTTATAAAGAGGTGGTATATACTTATATCTGACAAGAAAAAAGGCATTGAATTATCCTAATATTTCATCTCACTTTTCTCTTTATATTGTGTGCTGATATGGTGTGACAAGTGATTGTTTTATACGAAAGTGATTTTATTGTTCTTATTTGCACATAACTATGATTGTCAATTATTTGAATTTGATATATATTGCCATTAAATTAGATGATAGTCTGAGTCTATTTCTTGGAATTGAGTTGTTATGTGTGTTAAGTAACAAATAGGCAATTTAGGACTGACCCTCACCACTACTTTGTATTAGGGTTGGTGAACGATATTATTGTGTACATGTGGATTTTCATACCCATATGCTTACATTTACACCTTTTCATGTAGATTTTGATCCAAGCATTAGTGGCAGGTGATCCTTATTACAATTGACCTATTTGAGATTCAGAAGTAGCTGCTTGGATGATCCGCAATTCTTGAATCTCTTTTATCATTCATTTTGATTATGTTTTTCATTCCCAATATTATAGTGATTAAGGTTTTACTTTATATTGAGAGCAGTTTGTACTTAACATTAAATGTTGTGTTTTTTTTTTCTTTTTGTTTATCGTTATGTTATATGAAAGAGTCTTTTAAGACTTATTTTGTTTTTGAGATTGTACTTTCATGCTCATCATTAGTTGTCTTTAAAAGGGATTAGCTTACTATTGGATGAAATGAGATAGGTGCCATCATATTCTTAGTTTTTTAGATCGTGAAAACTTGGTGTCTGAGCACTAAGTCCATTGGTCTCATGAGTGCAAGCCATGTCTAGTGGAGTCTTGTATAATGATGCGAAGATGTTATTAATCTTTGAGAGAAAATAGGACTTTAGGAAAATCCCATTCTTTCTTTCTTATTGTGCATAGTTGATGTCATCAGTTACTAAGATTCTTAATTTCATTCTCTCACCGTTAGTGAGGATATGTGCTACATTGCTAGGGAACGAGATCCCATTCCATCACCCGTACCTACTACCTGAGTTGTGGTACATGGAAAAGGTTTAGGTTGAGGCTAGGTTGTAGCATCCACTAGGGTGATAGCACATGGAGTTGCTTGGGTCCTGTTAGAGTAAAGACCCTTGAGGTTTAGTCTGATTCAGAGGGTGACAAGATTTTATGGGAGGAGGTGGTCTCAGATCAAGCACTTAGTCAAATTCATGGCTTCTCCCATGCTTAAGGACACTCTTGTCCGTGTATGTTAATTTATTGAGTGTATCATTTAGACCATTGTCTTATTGGGCACTCCAGATAATTCTTATGCTTGGATAGGGGGATAGACTCGTAATAAACATTTGCTTTGAGATTTTTAGGGCTTAGCAGGATAGCTAGCCACAACAGAAGCTTCTAAATAGAGGCATGTCCTTGTCGAGTGTTGGATCAGTGTGTGTCTAAACACACATAAGAGTGTACGTGATTGTATAAGTATTATAGAATTTTAAGTCCAAATATCGTACCCACAGATATTTGTTGATCATTTATTTACTAAATTAAACTAATGCTAATAATTTATTCAAGCGATAAAGAAAAATAAAATATTTATGATTTAACTAATCTAAGGATAAATATAAGCTAACTAATGAACAATTAATCGAAAGAAAAGTAAACTTTTATGTTATCAAAGAGATGAAAAAATTACAAGGCTATAGGTTTGCTGACATTTGTATTGTGTAATCACGTGAATTGATTTGATTATTTATTGGGTTACTAG
The DNA here is from genome assembly GCF_002878395.1 of Capsicum annuum. NCBI lineage: Eukaryota > Viridiplantae > Streptophyta > Magnoliopsida > Solanales > Solanaceae > Capsicum > Capsicum annuum. The sequence goes on along the minus strand of NC_061111.1, from coordinate 110,170,440 downwards.
GTGTGGGTTAATATTTTTGATGTTGAGCTTCTATCCTAAAAATTGTACGTCTACTTGACTATTCCAAAAGCCAATATTCCAATGATCATCAGTTGATAGTAAAGTGCATGTGATTTGTCTTTCGTATCAACAAGGTAAGGCTAACGGGTATATTCTTATCTACGTTTGCGTATCGTTCCTTTGTCCTATAGGGTTAAGAATCAAGCCCTACATATTGTTACTATGCTCTCAACTTCCCTATTCCAAGTTCAACTTACTAGCCGTAGATAATATTCGAATGATAATCAAGCAATTAAATAATTAAGCTTAAAAAATTTAAGGTACCACACAAGTCCTAGAATGATGATAAATATTTTAACAAACCAATTCAAGTTCATACACCAACAATTAAAAGCTACCAAAACCCTAGATGAGAAGTCTAGATCCACATATAAATGGATGAATTACTATAAATCATCTTAAAGAAAACTTAAAAGTACATAAATAATGGAGAAGAAAGTATGAAACCGATGTTCTCCAGCTTCCATGATAGATCCAAGTCGTTCCTAGGTCAAAAGTTATATAAATAATATGTGTAGAATATATTTATAGAGTCTCAAAAGGTGCCAGACGAGTTTGCACTTTTAAAATAAGATTGGGCCACATTGGCCCAAAAATTGCACAACAGGGGTTCCTGAGTGAGGCCCTAGTAAATTTGGGCAGTAGGTAGGCCAAGGCACATTTTGGGAAACATTTTGCACTTGGGCGGCGCTCCAGGTTCCCCCTAAGTGAAAATTTGATGTTTTTTGGCTCTATTTAAGCTAGCCACCCCAGGTGCCCCCTATGTAAAAGTTTAATATTTTTTCGGCTCCATTTAAGCTCTCATCTTAGTGCTACACCTTTTGAATTGATCTGGATCAACTTCTTTGGCTTCTACCAAGACTTCAAAGCCCAATTATGCTCAAAATTCATGCAAGATTTATTATCATAATCCTACGCATCAATATGAGACACATAATTGTAACTCATAGAAGGTAAGCTCAAAATCACACTAAAACAAATAAAATGTGTGGCAAAATACAGTAGAAATTCATGACTTTTAGCCTCACATCAACACCCTTTACTTAAACTCTTTGTCGTCCTAAATTATGATATACACTTATGACTTGAATCTACAACATACTACACTAATTTACACAAGATTACTCATGCTAAGACTGCAATGACTATATTAAATGACAAGTTCATCATTCAATATATTTAAAACCTCATGAGCAATCATTTCAAGACCACGTAATCTCAAGAACTAACTCTACGGTATTTGCAAACACTCATGAATTACTCAATTAAGAAATTAAACACTTCACTTATCTTATATTAATCATGTGATCCTCACAACAGAATATTTACCCATATTAACTTAAAAATATGCAGAATGTAATATAAATGGTTATCAGAATAGAATTACACCTGCTCTCCAAAGGAAACACATGCAACATAGGATGAATCATAAGCTTGATCTTAGTTTACTACTCCACTAATATAAGAACATCAAATATAAGATCAAGTATGACTTTCATGGTCGTAATGTAGACTAAGAAATGAATAGGAACTATTTTAGCGAGTAATAGTGATTATCTTTTCTAAACACTTGAATACATCACAACTTTTTTCATCTTGAATCAACTACTCTCTTTCTTCTACTGTTCTTACCCATAAACTGTCTTTGTATACCATATTCTTTCGGTGCATGCATACACCGTTAATAAGGAGATATAAAATGTATTTTTTTTGTTTTCTTCTTTTAACTCCCTACGAATAACATATGCATTTTTCATTATTTGTACAATTAGTTGGTCAAAATTCTTTCACTTCAACTTTTTTTCTTCATTTTTACTCATTTTGACACTTAGTTTTTCAATTAAAGTTCTTAGGAGTATTAAATAATATTCAAGATCAGTTAAAAGAATAAGATTATTCTTCATGTGTCTATCAAATAATTGGTTAAATGCTTAAAGGGGCTAACCAGGATCATCATTTATGGATAGGTAAAACAAATAATAAAAATAAAGCTACTAAAAAACCGCCTATATCATCTCCTAAATTCAATATTCTTCATTTTTTTTTTTGCAAATACACTAGAAAAACTCTAGAAATCAATATGAAAACATGAAATATCAAGAAACATCTAACACACATGACACATATTCAACTCAAGAAGGCTCCATGCAAGACTCACAATCAAGAAAAAGATAAGAGTTTAAATTTAAGCTTAAAATCATATAAAAGTCAAGTAAAAGCCTAGTTGTCTCAAAGTAGTCATTCAATTATGACACATCATGCTATCAAGTTCAAAACCAACTAGCGCCGTTCATTTAAATATAACACTTAACTAGAGCATCTAGTATTTACTTGGTCCTATAGACTCTTCATATAAATAAAATAAAAAGTAATCTAGAAATAAAAAGCAGAGTCGGTTCAAAGGGTCCTCTCTCATAAAAGAACCTAAACAAAAAAAATTAAGAGTTGAGAGAAGTATACTCTACTCAAGAGCTAAAAACTAAAAAAAAATTATTCTACTCTATGAAACAAAAGAAAAATCCTTTTGTGCTTTTAAACTTTTTTCAACTTCTTTTCATAACTAAAACAACTAACTAAAACGAAACAAATCCTATGACAAACTGAACTCTTAACAAATATCGAAAGATATTTCATCCCACACTTAAATTCATGTTTTATCTCCAAAGAATCAAATAAAGTAAAGGTGTTAAGTGGGCCGGGCTGGGTCAATTCGGAATCAGCCCGTTAAGATTAATTGATTTGTGGGCCAGGCTGAGTCCGAATTAGGATTAAGTGGGCCGGGCCGATTCCTGGCTAAACAGAAAAATATTTAAAATCAACTCTAACTCGGCCCACTTAATCCAACCCAGTCTAACCCACCTAAACACGGTCAAACCCAATTAAAAAACCGATCAAACCCACTCAAAAATTAAAAAAAATTCCAATATATACTATATATACCCACCTATATACATTTTAAATACGTTAAACAATATATATACACTATATATATAGTATATACTACATTAAAATTTAAAAAAAATATACACATTTCACAATTACACATATATACGTAACTTTAAATATATACAACTATACGTACTGCTTTAAATAAAATATATACTACAACATATATATACTACAATATATATAAGTATATATATAGAGTTATATACTAATTTATAAAACATATACACATGTATATGTTAAATATATACGTCTATAGAAGATATATACACACATATACACGCCATTCAATATATATGTACCACTTTAAATAAAACATATACTACAATATATATATATATGTATATATATATATATATAGACACACACACATACATATATATAGTTATATACTAATTTATAAAGCATATACACATATATACATTAAATATATACGTCTATAGAAGAAATAAACACATATATACGCACCATTCAATATATATGTACTACTTTAAATAAAACATATACTACAATATATATATATATATATATATATATATATACTACAGTGTCTATATAGTTATAGACTAATTTATATAACATATACACATGTATACATTAAATATATATGTCTATAGAAGATATATACACATATATACTATAATATATATAGTTATATACTAATTTATAAAACATATACACATGTATACATTAAATGTACACGTCTATAGAAGATATATACACAAATATACGAACCATTCAATATATATGTACAACTTTAAGTAAAACATATACTACAAT
>NC_061111.1:110100483-110165483 GCF_002878395.1 Capsicum annuum | reverse complement strand
CATAGTATGCCTATCTAGTTTTAATAGTTATTTAAAATAGATTTTTTCCATTTCCATGACATGTCAACTGCCAAGAAACTGTATGTATATATATTTATCTATGTATGTATGTGTGTATGTATATATATATATATATGTATATATATATACACGCATATAAGTTGATTGTAGTATTAGATGTGATTTGAGGTCATAAGAAGTCCCTAACACCTATTTGAACTAAAAACCTTATTCCCATCAAGTTTTAGTATGAGATTCTTCTTGAATCAACTTCAGACGATCATTACAACTAGTATATAAAGAGTTATATGGCTTAATACCCACTAAGTTAAAGGTATTTGAATCTTCTTTGCAATTCGATCGACCTTTTGTCAATCTAATTCCAAAGTAAAAGGTTAGGGAATTTTAGTGAAACTATCAAAGCTGTCAATGACCACGACTCAACAATATGAGTCATTGAGTAAAGGTACAGATCGTACCTTTCACTTGTAAGGACTGTTTAAAAACATGAAAAATATGTCTGAAACCACGAGTTTGACCATGAATCGTGCCCCAAGCACAACTCATGAAGTGAGACATTATGTCTCACTCCAACAAATTTCCAGATGATTTTTAAAGGATTATTTTGTCTTTTCGTATTCTTTTTACCCCTATAATATGTTGTTTTGACTCTTTTAGAGAGGATTATGGGGGAAGTCAGTTTACTTTTTCATCACTAACATTGATTAAACTACTAACATTAGAGAAGAAGAGATTCAAAAGCTCTTAAGTTCTCAAAATATTCCATAATCTAGAGTTAATCCTCAAGCTCAAATCCTCCAAGCTAAAGTTCAAGAATCTTCAGTAATCAGATATATGGATATTCAATAAGGAATTTCTTTCACCTTTTTGGACAAAACCTAGTTTTAAAATAAGAATTTTAGTCATGATTTTATGAACTTATGATCTAGGATTGACACCCAATTATGTCAAATTCTTTTATTTCAATTCCTTTATGTTACTTTATGATTATAGTTCCCATTCAAAGTTATTATTCATGATTTTCATGCCCTTAACATAGTTATTTTAGTACTTGAAGAATTATATATGTTCTTACAAGCTTCAACTTAATTTAAGATGAATTTGCATGATTTGACAGATTTCTATTTATTTTAGTATAATGAGGGGTGTTATGTACACATGATCCCAACATTATTAGCATGACTAGCTCTAGTATTTTAGAAACTTCAGTAAAATAATAATTCAAACTAGTTCCATGCTTATTTTTAGATAGATAGTTTTCAAATATTTATGACAAATAGAATATAATTTTGGAAGTAGCATTTAACATCGAGAAAATAAGGGTTCTAGATAACCCAAACCCCAAAACTACATGCCACTGATGGTTAAGGGTCTTTCGCCAGATAAGACTGTCTCCTGTAGCCCTTAGAGGCTTAATTTAGTGGATCCACATCACTTTATGATTATGTACTAATGACAAGGTACAAAGTAATACTCCTTAATACGAGCCAGACATTGTACTTTATGTTGCTTACATTGTTTGTTTCAGTTTAGAGAAACTCCCACAAGAATAGTTTTACATAGTTATTGTGCTTGGCCCCTAGTTCAATTGATTTTGAGATTTCTTATGTTATTGTAGTTATACTCCTAATAATTATATTATGATTCTTTGTTTTGGGTCTTGTACCTTAACTTAGTATATTTTCTAAGTTATGAATCCCTAGTTAAATCTGTTTTCAGTATGTTAAGCACTAGTTATAATTCACACAAAATATTTATGCTTGTACAACATTTTGGTCTTTGAAATATTTTATTTCATGATTTAGATATTGCTTTATGTCTCACAAATTTTAGTACATACATGATTTAGTTCATATTACAATTAATGATATATTTCATCAGTTTTAAAACATGTTTTAAGTGTTTTTCGTGACCAGTACATATCTTACATACTTAGTACATTCAAAGTACTGGTTGCATACGTTACCTCACTAAGTTGTTTCATAATATAGGTATTAGTTCCAGATCATAGGATCATATTCATAGAGATCGCAACTTCTAGTCATCAACTGATGAGTTCTCCTTATTCGGGCAACTCCGGTCAGTTCATATATATTGATTAAAGATATTTAAGGGTCATGTCCCCGCTAATTGTTCTCAATATTAGTAGTGGCTTCATAGATAGTCATTCAAAACAATTCTATTCAACTCTAATATCTTTTTCTTTTGTAATAAAGTTGTTGTAAACTTTTAATAGTAATGTATTGAACACGTTAGTCCACAACTTTTCTTATACATATTGTTTTCAGTATCTATTTTCCACTTTATATTTTTTAGTTAAGTTTCTCATTACTTATACAAGTATCAAGGGTTAGCTTGGGATCACTTATGGTTCTAAGCAATGTGTTACGTTCAGAGTGTAGACCCGAGTCATGAAAACTTGGTATCAGAGACCAAAGTTTAAGCGTCCTAGGTTGTCTATGAAACCATGCATAGTAGAGTCTTGTGAAATGGTACAAAGGCATCTGTTGTTATCCCTATGAGGCTACAACACATTTGGAAAATATTTTTTTTGATACTCTAGATCGTGTAGTATAGATATCTCTATGAAATATATGTAGATTTGAACATTGCTCCATTTTCTCTAACTATGTCTCATTTTAGATTTAATAGAAATAGTCAAGCTTAAATTACTATTGAGAAAAATTTCTTTGATAGAGCTTATAGACATTTATGAGCTGCACGAAGGATTGAGAAGAACCTATCAGTGAAAAATTTTAAAATACTCACTTTTGTTCATAGAAATCATGTGTTGAGTGAAAGTAAGATATGGGCTCAGACATGTTTTTTTTAAGACCCTATGGCAGAATGACCATAGAGTTAGAAGTGTGCATATAGAAGTGCAACAACTGTAGAATAGTTAAAACATGGGGATACTTTGGATAGTACCTTATGAGAAAAATGGGGCCCATGATTCTTGAAATACCATGAAACCCATTTAGGGTTGAGGTACAGAATAAGGTAATAATTTTATAAAAAAAAAGAGTGTGCTTGTAGACTAAAGTTAGATAGATGAGGTAATGAAGGTTGATTATTTTCATAAAATTTAGAGTGGACCAACATTCCCTGATTTCCATCCACTAGTACTAAGTTGATATAGTATCTAAGGAATTGTATGGCTATCCATGTTAAGTGATAAAGTCAAAGTTTGATCTATGGATGATTAGGATGATAGAGAGAAAGAGATTTGAATCCTAGAAGGAAAATTGCATACATAGGGTACTGTGATACTTTATCAGATTATAATTTCATAAGAATATAATTTATAGTATAATGACTATAGAGGCTAGAAAAATTTAACACTTGTATCTCAAAGAAAATACTACCATTGGGTTTGCACTTTTAGATTTTGTCTTTAGAGGGGAGTTTATTAGTTATTGTATAGTAATACCCCGAATACTAATGTAAGGTGATTACAGTTAAGTTTAGAACTTATTGAAGATGTCCAAAAACTTAGAGTGACAACTTTTGATTTAAGGGGGAGATGATAAGATAAAAAATCACATCAAGTTTTTAACACTACTGATAATGCTAGTGAGTTCTAGAATAGATCCAATGGGTGGAAGATACCTAATCCATTCTTATCTTAGTATATTCCTGGTGCATTAGTCACTACGACACTCTACTCATGACTTATGTGTAAGTTCTATGATCATAACTCATATTCATGTAGTTAATAGAAATGTATGTCCAATCTAAGTTCCTAGTATGAATTCCTATTTCATGTCATACAGCATGATTCATGCACTTATGTTTTACACTATGCTCACTCATATGTACCCATAATATATCTTTGGTGACTAGTAAAATCACAATACGCTAGGTATGATCACAGTCAGAACTCTTGAACAAGTTTGTTCCTATTATAATTTATTCCTTAGGTCCTAGTTAAGTGTCAAAGTTATGAAAATACCTAAGTCAAGATTTCACAATTCCTTCTTATACCAGATCCTCATGTTCTAGTTCTTCAGTGACCCTTCTTATACTTTGATAATTGTGTTGATAATAACAAAATCATAGGTGTGAATGATTTTATTGATTTACCTATAGGTAATTGCTTTTTGTGGTTAGTGACCCTTAGCTTAGAACTTAAGGTTGATTGTAGGCTGCAAAAGGAAGTGTATTTTGAGGATGATTGCTCCTAGTGGATATAGAATATAATTCTCGTAGTTAAGACTAGTCTAGTGATTTTAGTTGTAGTTATTTATATCCCTGAGTAAATCCTGAACAAAGTAACAACATGCAATTAAACTTAGACTTTAGTAGCCATATATAGTGTACCCCTAAGAGAGTTAAAAGTTTCAACTAGTTAAGTATAGTATTTTCATAAAAGGAGGGATGGTTTAGAAATGTTGCTAAGTTGGAAAGTTATCACTCACATTGCTTATGGTATATTTTTCCAATCCTTACTTATGGCCCAAGGTACTTCTGTTTCGTGATATATAACTTTCAACCAAAGGTATCTCATGTTCAACTCTAAGCTATTCTTATTCTAAGATCTTAGATCAATAATCTAGGATTCTCAGACCATTTTGGAATCTTTATTAAGATATCCCACTTAGATAATGCCTGTGAGTAATTACCTCTAGTGTTTCTAGAACTCCTAACAAGGAGCGTTGGAGGAATTAGAATTTCCTTTCTTAGTGTCTTTTAGAAATTTCCTCTATTATCTATCATTTTGAAGTTTTATGTGTATGTTTATCATGACCCAAACCAAAGGCTGGAAGTGATGGGTATGTTAAGTTCATTGAGGATCGGAGACCACCCCATTTACCCTAGACAACTAGAATATAATACAACTAGCAGCGGATGAATTTCAAACATATAACAAGATATAGCTGAGTTTCGAACATATAACAAGATAGTTAAGCAGCTAGCTCAGAAGGAAATTTAAGAACTTTAACATCCATCCCAATCCACAGTAATCCATAAATACTCTAATAACCAAGAACAACCTAAGTCGGTACATGCCCCCGACCATAGCAAAAATGAGTCCAAAAGGAATAACCTAAAACATGAATGAAACAAAACCATGAAATGAGGGTCTTTCAGAGAATGGAAGCTCATCACTTCAAAACTGACTCATGAGCTATCTAGGAATCACCTATCACTGCATAGGGAAAGCAGAAGTATCCCCGTTTCTTGCACCGTATGGGGATACAAAGTCCAGAGATGATTAGCACGGTAAGCGCTAGCACTTAACTCAGGACAAGGATAAAATAATGCCAATTCAAAATCCAGTCCAAACTTAATGTACATGTTCACATGCATGTATATATATATATAAGATGCTGGGATAGGTAATAAGGTTTAGCATGAGATTTAAAACCATTAACCTGGACTGTGTAGCTCGAATGGGCACCCATGAGCTATATGGGTTTAGCTCCCCCTGCTGAAAGGGTCCCAGTGTGTTAGTCGCATGAACCAAGAAAATCCAAGGATGATCCAGGGAATGCCTCGACCCCAGCCAATCCAAAATATATATGTGTGAGATAATGCACAAAATCGTAAAGACCCCCACGCCGGCAAATGTTGTTTTCAGTATCAATCCCCCCAAACCTCCACCTTCCACGGTGAGCTACATAACTCCTTTTAATCTCAATTAAAATAAGTTTTACATAACCCATTTATTTAACCAAGGAATTATCTGTTAAGGCATCAACCACAGGTATCTTTATACCATTACGCTTGCAAAATTATAATTATGCCATACCAATTCCATCAACTTGGGGGATGCCACGACCCCCTTTGTTCATTAAATCAAGTTTAAAATAAAAAAAACATTGCCAACAAGGCCTTCAAAATCCTTTTTATCCATTTAACCATTTACGCAATGCAATAGTTTAGGAAAGTTACCCAAATCATGTGATTAGCCATATTTCAAATCCTATTATGTATGTGGTTTGAGGGAATAGAGTTTCCAAAACCAAATTCTAAACCAAAATCATCAAATTGGGGGAATACCTTGACCCCCATATGATTCACCATAACCATGCACCCCAACGGGTTTCAAAATACATAAATAAAACATGAACACTTGCATTAAAACCATGGGAATGCAAATCAAGTAACAATCCTTCCAAAATCCTCAACTCAAATCAAAATCCATAGTCAAAACCACATGAATAGCTATTTAAACACATGCTTTAAGTAAAACAAGTTTAATAGTAGAGGCACATGCCTAGAAGTATTAGAAATTATAGAGGGAAATCAACCTCTAAGCCCTAGACGGTCAACCTTGAGAAACCCTAGCCTAGTTCTTGCTTTGAGGAATTCGAGAGAAGAAAAGTGTATTTTGATTTCTTTTGGAGTGATAATAAGACTCTAAAGTAGTTTTAATTCACGGGTCATAATTGGGGAAAGAGGGAAATGATCGAAGTGACCCCAATCAAAACATAGGAAAAACTGTTGCCTGTGACTGCCAGTCACATCACGACTCGTGACGTCTGGTTATGAGTCGTTGCCATAACACATAGTCTAGAAAGATACACGGGATCTCCTCACTGTTAACCCTATGAGGTATACCCTACAACTCATGAATGGACATTATGAATCATAGGGTCCTAGTCATAACCATACAGTGACATTAGACACCTAATCTAATTTGGTTACGTAAAGCATCCTATGACCCATAAAGAGTAATTATGACTCGTGATATCCCATTCATCGTCACATCAGAAACATGGGCAACCCTCATTGGTCATCGTATGACTCGAGCCTTGTGACCCGTAAAGAGACCTTATGACTTTCTAGGTGAGCCATAGTCTGAGCAGTAAGCTCTAAACTTAAGAAATTTCTAGAGGTAAAAATCTAGGGTGTTACATTACCTTTAGGATCATTAATCCCTGAATGAGGAGTCAATCATCCATTAGCACGATTGTAAAATAGATACACAACCATAACTCCTTTAACAAAGTTAGAAAACAAAAATAGTAGGAAAACCCATACCTTAAGCATGATTATCCAACTCAGGGAACAAGAATGGATACTTGGACTTCATATCCTCTTCGTCTTCCCAAGTAGCTTCTTCTACCTTATGGTTCCTCCATAGAACCTTTATTGAAGACACATCTTTAGTCCTCAAACGACAGACTTGTCTATCCAAAATCTCTACTCGGACTTTCTCATAAGACAAGGAATTCAAAATACCAATATCCTCAATAGGCACCACCAAAGAAGCATCACCCATTCACTTCTTCAATATCAAAACATGGAAAATTGGGTAAATGGAACCGCAACTCTAAAGAAAATAAAACTCATAAGCAACCTTTTCTTTTCTCCTTAAAATCAAATACGAACCAACATAATAGGGTCTGAGCTTCCCCGTATTCCCAAACCTCATCACTCTCTTCATAGGAGATACCTTCAAGAACACCCAATTGCTAACCTCAAACTCCAACCTCAAACTCTAACTCTCTTTACCTCATATCCGTGTAGGACTTTCGGCGACTCTGAGCAGTCTTAAGTCTATAATAAATCACCTTTACCTTCTCCATGGATTGGTGAACCAAGTTTGGACTGAACAATCTGGTCTCACAAACCTCAAACCACCCGATAGGAGATCTAAACCTCTTACCATATTGAGCCTCAAAAGGTGCCATCCTATACTAGAGTAATAATAATTATTATATGCAAATTCAATGAAAAGGCAAATGATCCACCCAACTATCTTAAAAATTGATCACACAGGCCCTTAGCATATCTTCTAAAGTCAGAATAGTCCTCTCTGCTTGTCAATCCATTTGAGGGTAGAATGCGGTGCTAAAGTTCACTGGTGTGCCTAAGCATTGTTGAAACAAATGCCAAAGGCAAGAAGAAAACTATGTATCTTGATCCAAAATTATAGAAAATGGGGCACCATACAATTTAACTATCTTCTCAAGGAACAACTTAGCATAATCCTTTCCAAATAAGTAGTCCTCATAGGATAGAAGTGAGCAGACTTAGTCATCGTATCCATGATGACCTAAATCAAATTTTGCTGATTCCGAGACCGTGGAAGACCAGTAATAAAATCTATGTTAATTATCTCACACTTCCACATTTGCAACTCAACCTCTTGAGACATGTCGCCAGGACTCAAGTGCTCAACCTTCACTTGTTGACACACCATACACTTAGCCATGAAGTTAGCCTTATCTCTATTTATGTTGTTCCAACCAATAAATCTACTTCAATTCGTGATACATACTTGTCAAGCCCGGGTGAACTGTATACCTCGACTCATGAGCCTCAGTCAAAACTCTTTCCCATAGTCTATCAATATCAGGAACAAATAATCTACCTTGGTACCTTAAGGTACCATCTCCATAATCTTAAATACCATGAGGTCCAAAACCTGTTTCTCTTTTACCTCTGCACCAAGAGGTGACTCAACGTCACTACCTCTTGTACAATCACACTTCCATCCTCAGAATCCAAAAAATAAACTCTAAGATTGGACAACCGATGAATGTCCTTCACCAATCCTCATTTTTATCTATCCATATAAGACAAGATACCCAAGGAAAAACTGCTATGAGAATCAGCAACCACATTAGCCTTACCTGGATGGTAATAAAGACTCATATCATATTCCTTGAGCAACTCAAGCCATCTCCTTTTCTTGAGATTCAACTCTTTCTGGGTGAACACTTATTGCAAGATTTTATGATCTAAATTGATATCAAGATGAACCCCATACAACTAATGATGCTAAATCTTCAAAGCAAACACAATAACGCCAACTCTAAATCAGGAGTCGAATAATTTCTTTCATGAACTTTCAGCTGCCTAGAAGCATAGGCCACAACCTTACCATCCTACCTCAAGACACAACCTAGTACCATATGGATGCATCACAGTAAACAATAAACCCATCAATACCCTCGAGCAGGGTCAACTTTAGAGCAGAAGTCAACTTAACCTTTAGCTTCTCAAAACTACCCTCGCAAGCATCGGACCATAGAAACTTTACCTTTCTCTAAGTCAACTTAGTAAAATGATAAACAATAGATAAAAAAATTTCCACAAATATCCTATAATTCCCAGCTAAACCCAAGAAGCTTCAAATGTCGATTGGAGTCATGGGTTTAGGCCACTTTTTAACTGCCTCAAATTTTTGTGGATCTACCATGGTCCCCTCACTAGTCACAACATGACCTAGAAAGGTCAAAACATTCAATAAAAACTCACACTTCAAAAACATAACATACAATTGATGATCCTTAAGCGTCTGCAACACTACTCGGAAGTGGTTGGCATGGTCCTCTTGACTCTTTGAATATATAAAGATGTAATCAATAAACATGATCACGAATAAACCCAAGAAATATCTGAATACGTGGTTCATCAAGTCCATAAATACAGCTGAATATTTAGTCAGTCTGAATGACATCACCAGATGCTCATAATTACCATAATGGTTCAAAAGGTGGTCTTATAGATATCCGCCTCCCTAATCTTCAACTGATGATAACCCAACCAAAGATCAATCTTAGAAAAACATCTAGCACTATAAAGCTGGTCAACGAGATCATCTATATTAGGAAGAGGGTACTTATTCTTCACCGTTACCTTATTCAATTGCTGATAGTCTATACACATTAAAAGGGAACCATTCTTCTTACGCACAAAAAATATGTGAGCAACCCACGGGGACACACTATGACAGATGAAACACTTATTAAAAAGATCCTTCAACTTCTCTTTAAGTTCTTTTAATTCAGTCAGAGCTATTCTATAAAAAGGATTAAAGATAGGATAGGTATTTAGTAGAAAATTGATCCCAAAGTCTATTTCCTTATCAGGCGGAATACCAGGAAGATCATCAAGAAGTACTTCAAGAAATTTGTTAACAACAGGGACATATTATAGAGAGATAACCTCAGAACTAGATTCTTTGAACCAAAATAAATGGTATAAACACCTCTTTAAAATTAATTTTTGGGCTCTATGATATAAAATGAACCTTTCCTTAGGAACTAAGAAACTTTCCTCCCATTTCTTTACCAGTTTATTTGGGAATTGGAAACTGACCTTACAGGTCCTATAATCCAAGGAAGCATAGCACGAATGGAGCCAATCTATCCTCAATATCATATCAAAGTCTACTATATCTAGTTCAATCAGATTTACCAATGTCTCTATATCTCTAATAGATTTTACACAACCCTTATAGACCCTTCTAGCCATAAGAAAATCACCCACCGAGGTAGACACTGAGAAGGGATTGAAAATTCTCTTAGGAGAAAAACCAAAATAAGCATCTACATAAAGGGTTACATAAGAAGGGGTAGACTCTGGATCAAGTAAACAATACACATCATGAGAGAAAAGATATAACATACCAGTGACAACATCAGGAGACACCTCAGATTACTGATGAGTAACAAGATCATAAAGATAATTCTAACCAGTACCGGTACTAAAAGTAGCACCCTTTGACACAGGAGCTGATGAAGTAAAAATCAAAACCTTATTAGCTCCAGTAGCAATATCTGTTGACAGATTATTTCTTTGAAAGTGATCAGGCTGGCCATATTTGAAATACAGAATCCCCCCCTCATTGTAATAATCATGATGTATCTGCCTTTAAAATCTACAAGAAGGATATAATATAGCTGACTGAGCTCTACTAGCTCAGGTTTAAGCCCTGGGTAATAAATCCATTGTCAACTTAAAAGCGATCATCGCCAAGAGGCTTAGGATAACAAGTATTATCCATAGAATAAGAACTAGAATTTCCCTAAGCCTTATTCTTACCTCACCACCTACCATCTCTACCATTACTCTGCTGGTCTCCACTCTACTCTGAATATATGAATTTCTTAATCCACCCCTATCCTATTTCTGCTTGTTTCTTTTTTTTATATTTAATTTATTGCATGTACCCCACTAGCCTAGAGATATCCATGTCATTATTAAACATCGACACCTTACACACTTGTACCAATTCTAAGGACAAACTCAAAGCAAACATTCTCATTATTTCCCTCATACTAGACATAATCTTTGAGGCATAATGAGATATCGAGTGAAACTTCAAGGCATATTCTTTCACACTCATCCTACCTTGCCTCAAGTTTACAAACTCTTTAGCCTTAGTCTTTCTCATCTCCTGAGGAAGGAAATGATCAAGGAAAGCACCAAAAACCCCCTCCTACATAGACTGTGAGACATTATCACCCCTCGATTGCTCCCACTCCTCATACCACTTGTAAGCTATATCCTTCAACTATAGGCAGAAAACTCCACACCCACCATATCAGAAGCCTGCATCACCCTAAATATCTTCTTTGTTTCATCAACAAACCCTTGAGGATCCTTCTAAACTGTAGAGCCTGTAAAGGTCCAAGGATTGCCTACTCTAGTGACCTTAGAAGATAGAGCAACAGAACCAACACGGTCAGGCTAACGAGATTAAGAAGTCACCAACTAAGTCAGTAGGTTAATGGAAAATGAAATTTGACATTAGAAATTTCTACTTGGGGTGGTGGGGCATGAACATTATTAGCCTGAGAAGCCCAAAGAAAACTAGTAGTGTAATACCCCGTATGTTTCTAAGCTAGGAGACGAACCATTTTTCCTACATATGAAATCTCCTATCCTGTGATTCATACTTGAGTACATGACTTACAATGAATATCCTAGAAATAAGATAGCTTATGATGCATTAATCATGTTCATATGAGTCACTTAAGGTAACACAAGCTAAGAGTTTTTGAATCCATCAAGTTTTAGTATTTGATTTTGTAAGGGTCATATTTGAACAAGTATAACTCAATGTTAATGTGGTATTTCTATATATTTCACCCACCAAATTATAGATAATCAAATTAGCTTTCCAACGATACCAATTTTGCCTTAATCCAATACCTGAACGAAAAGTTATGCCCATTTTCGTGAGAGACAGTAAGGGTATGCGATTGATTAGGCGCCGCCCAACCAAACTTAGGCGATTTATTAGGCGCCTCCCAACCTAGCTTGTCCGATTACTTGGGCACCGCCTAAGTCAGTTGCAAGTGCCAAAAACACTCCATTTTGAGTTATTTTGAGGGTACTTATGTCTTTTAACACTCCTTACACGTCCCTAAACTTAACCCTACAAAATATATAGCTCCTAATTACATTACAACCCTACTAACCTCTTAAGTTCATCATCCAAGAGCACTAAAATAGAAAAATAACTAGGGTTGCATAATTAAGCTTGAATATCCAATTTCAAGGAAATTCCTCCATCAATCATCAAGAATCTTCCTTCTAAGGTATGCGTGAGTTGATTCATGAACTCCTTTCATCCATGAAGCTCAAGAACCATCTTATAAATTATGTATTATGATGCTTATATTGTTGGTGGTTAATGTTGATGTGGTTGGAGTTTGATGATGCCTAAGATGGGATCTTTGTATTTTTTGTGTGAAGATATGGCGGTATTTAATGTATAAATATGTGAAATTAGTGGTTGAATATTTGTAATCTTGATGAATCCACCTATGCCTAAGATGTGCATGTAAGGTGTTTGTGAAAATACCTAAGGGAATAGAAATCATGCTTTTATGACATAATAAGTCCTCAATGACTATTCTATGTTCTAAGTTTATGTTCAACGTGATCCCCATGCTATTGTCTTGAATTGAAGATGTTGTATGAGATGCTCATGATATTGTTGTGATATGGAATGACCATGATATTGAAGCCATACAAGTATATACATTTTGTGTGCATTCCCGATCATGTGATAGTTTGTTGAGAATCATTCTTATTGTGAAATCCTTATGATATTATGAATTATGGACTCTACTCTTATGATCAAGTCAGTCAAGTGTGTCAGTTTCCTTTCATCGAGTCCTGGGGGTACTTGTACCCGAAAACTATAGCTGTATGCCTAGAGCTAGTGTCATGTTTCAAGACATCCCCAGTCAAGCTATGCTCCATAGATTTTAGTTAGTCATGTTACTCAGAAAAACTTAGAAATCTCAGTAGTTCAGTAGTCCCAGTAGTTTCAGTACTCTCATTCAGACCTCAGATCTCAAGTAGCTTTTTCGTCAGTCAACGAAAATTAGTGAATTCAGCTTAGTTCAGCTAAAAAAATATTATCAGCTCAATTAATCAGTTTATAAATTAGTTCAATTCAGTTAGTCAGTTTGGCGTAGTTAATCTTTTTTGAGTCTTTCAGTTGGGAGTAGGGACTAGTACCGAGCGAGTGCGGGGATGGCGGTTTTTCCCGTTTTAAAGGCATAGCCGTTAGCAACAATCTTGTACTCCAGAACTATGTAGACAATGCAGGACAGGAGTCACCCATCAGATTAAGGCTATACTTGACTATTATATTGCCTTAGGCTTGATTTCTTGTTCAGGGTCACCCGTCAGAGAGGCTTGACCATAGTAGAGGTCTCTACCAGTGGCACGATATTGACACCTTTCCAATCAGGGCGAAAACTGGACCCCACCAGTATAGTATCAGGTCATGTCGGTCAGGTTACTACCTCCCACAGTCACAGTTACAGTTACAATTTTAGTATCAGTCTTCAGAGTAGAAATCAGGAATCAGGACTGTCAGATACAATCATCGATCTCAGTAAGGAACTTAAATAGTTCTATTAATTCTTAGACCATCCCGTCAGATAGTCTTGGTCCCATATTCAGATGCTTATTATTAGATCTAGAGGTCACCCGACAGATAGGCTTGATCTCAATCTTAAATTCAGTCGAGTATTCTCATTATCAGTTTTAGAGATCACTCGTTAGCTAGTACTGATCTCAGACTTAGATTTTCAGATACAGTTTGGAACTCAGACAGTTTTCCCTAGAATTAGGAATGTTAGATACAGTCATCCACATTATCAGTTATTCAATATCTTAGTATCACGAAACTTATATTGTCAGAGTTTAAACTCAAGTAGTCAGTATCTCCACGAGTTTAATAGCAGTTACGTATGTATGTATGTATGTATTCTCACATTCATATTAGTCAGCATGTTCATGCATATAAAACCCATACATTTAGCCTACCCCCACGTATACTCAGTACTTTAGTTGTACTGACGCATTTGCGCTATGGTGCTTTCTTTTTATGTTACACCATAGGTTCTGAGGTGCAGATTCCAGACTAGTAGTAGCACTTCAGTAAGCAGTGAGTCCTCATCTTTCAAGGACATGATCGTTATATTTATTATTCCAGTATTTCAGTTTATTTTCTGTTTAGGGAGTTAGTTGGAGACATGTTCCTTCAACTCCTTATTCAGACAGTTTAGAGGCTTTCAAACGATTATAAAGTTTTTAGATTTAGACTTTAGTATTTTTAGTTTTGTTTTGGTACTGTGATACCACCTCATTTCAGATATTTATTATTCAAGATTGAACCTTACGCCCTTTTTGTTCATGTTTCCATATTTTATATGTATATTATGCAGTTATAAGTACAAATATCAGTCATGGATTAGCTTGTGGTCCTTCAGGGTCATGAGCACCATGTAGCATTCCGGTTTAGAAAATCGGGGTGTTACAGGTAGGAACAGATGGAACACCATGTGGGTAGTCAGGAGCAAGGGCCCTAGACCGGGTCTGTACTCTATAATTAGGATGAGTTCCATCTACATTGTCCTTAGGTGGGATAGAGGAGTTTTCACGAGCATCAGATCTTTAGGGAGACATCATTTGAAATGCGAACAAACAAAATTAGAAGAGATTTCAAGACCTTAGACTCCACAACCCAAAATATAGATGACAAAAAAGGAGAACATTCCTAAAACCCCATAGCCTTTCCCTTATAAGTGTGTCATCCTACACACCAATAAAAGACACTCTACTTGACATGGATTTGAGGACACCAAATGACCACGAACCTAGTCTTTGATACCAAGCTTGTCACAACCCAAACTAGGGCTTGGCCGTGATGGGTATCTCAAGTCCGTCGAGGATTGGAGACCATCCCCTTTACCCTTTCCAACCAAAATATGATACAACTAGACTTTTATGAATTCCAAACATTTAACAAGATAGAGATACATTCCAAACATATAACAAAATAGTTAAGCAACTAGCTCAAAAAAATTTAATAACTTTAAAATCCATCCTAATCTACAGTAATCAATTAAACCTTTAATGACCAAGAACAACCTAAATTGGGACATGCCCCCGACCATAGCCAAATTGAGTCTAAAAGGAATAGCCCAAAACATGAATGAAACAAAACCAAAAAATAAGGCTTTTTTGGAAAATAAAAGTGCACCACTTCAAAGATGACTCATGAGATATCCAGGAATCACATATCACTTCTCAGGGAAAGCAGAAGTGTCTCCATTCCCTGCATCACGTAGGGATACTACATTTGAAGATGGTTAGTGGGGTGAGCACTACCATATAACTCAAGATAAGGATAAAACAATGCTTATTCATATCTGGTCCAAACTCAGTATACATGTTCACATACATGTATACATATATATATATAAGATGCTTGGATAGGGAACAAGGTTTAGCATGATATTTAAAACCATTAACTTGGACGGTGTAGCTCTAACCGTCCTAAAGGCACCTACGAGCTATATGGGTTTAGCTCTAATAATGCTCAAACTACACATCTCTTACGAGAATATAAGCGATTGTCATAAATATATAACCCAACTAGGTTAGGGTCAAATCACATAGGGAATATGGTGTGAATTTGAGTTATCTATGGGTTAATCAATTGATAGTTAGCAATTTTCTATGAATGGGTTTTTTAGGAAAGGTAGAAAATAATTACTTCTTAATACAGTGTTTGAAATCAATATGTTAAGGGAAACCAGAGTTATGTTCACTATGGGTGTTAGGATTTGACAGACGCTAGTAACGGTTCAAGATTCTTGTGGTTGGTAGGAACAATAGACTATCCTTGTCGAAGTTATGTCTAAATGTTTCTCAACCTATTTAGACATTTAACCACCTAATTATTTCGAACTTAGGGAATTTATATTTCATAATAGGATGTTATCTCAAGTTAATTAATCTTGTTACAACATTAATTATTAAATAGAAGTTTGATGCTTCCAAGTCCCTGTTGATAATTCGCTTGTTACTAGGGCTGATTTCTTATCTCAAGCAAATCACTAGTAAGCAAGGACTATTGTTTTCAACTAATAGTCAGAATATAAAATAATGGAATTAACAAGAAGTTTCGACCACCGTTAGAATCTTGAACACTTAGTTACGTTACAAACCCAAACCCATAGATCCCACAACTCGAGTTAAAGGAATTAGCTACTCATAACGTAGAAAGCAACAACACCAATTGTATTCATAGTTCGATAGATGATAACTTACAAAATGATGAATATCAACAAGTGTTTCTCCTTCTAAATCACAGTAAAAAATCCCCCAAAAAAGTAATAATAATTTCTTCAAAAGTAAAACTGTAATGTTGCAGAGAAAACTAGAGGGAAAACTTGATAAAAAAATGAAGTTTAAGATGCTCAGAAAAACCCTAAATCATGCCTTAAATACTTTAGCCTAATTATGGAAACAAATCATTGATTACAGTTCTTTTTTCATATAGGTGACGGCGAAGTGTGATGCCTTATCAGGAGTCTGATGACTTATCAAAAATGTCGTCAGCTTCTTCTCCAAGTTTGATGATTTTTACCTTAGGCTGAAAATGATACTCTGATGGCTTATGAGGAGTTTGACGACTTATCAAAATTGTCGTCAGGTCCTCTTCGACTTTCATGATTTCTTCCTTGGGATGACGACATTCCTGACAGCTTATTAGACACCTGACGACTTATTAAGGAATGTCGTCACACTTTTGCTCCCACTACCTAAAATTGTATACAGCTAAAATTGATTCTTATAACTTATCACAAAGTTGACGACTTATCAGACAAGTTGTCTACACTTTTTTGGCCACTTGTTGCAAATTCACCTCTTTTGCTCTTATTGTCTTAGGTTTTCTTTGCATCTTGACTTTCCTGTATTATCAAACGGAAAACAATCAAAAATGATAAAAGTTGCTTAAAACTTTGCAATTATTCTCAGTTAAAAGCCTCAAAGGTGTTAGCATCTATTCACATATCAACACCCTCAACTTAAAACAATTGTTTGTCCTCAAGCAACTAAAACACAACCAAAAGGATACAAAGTACATTCGGCAGTCAACCATCCATATTATCTCAAAACATCTTCACTATCTCCAAGATTAATTAACTTAAAAAAAATTGTTCATATTATTGAAGAACAACAATGAGACTCACAGGAATCAAGCTATGGCATCAATTTAGCAACAACAACCAAGCATGTACCAAGATTCGCTATCCAAATAAGTTAGCAACTAGCAACATAACCAGTGTGACCTCACTACAAAGAAGTCCCACTTTACTTATATCAGGCATCATATATATAACCATGGAGGAAATCAAAAGATGCTCACTCTCAGAACAAAGTTCCAATCAATGTATGCCAAATACCATAGGCTAGCCCTTATTTTCAATACCAAGATTTTCAGACAGGTCAGCCAGGATCACTATAGGTCTTCTCTTTAGCTTGTAACATAGGCTAGGGCCTGGTATAATAATCGATGATATTTAAAGTGACTAAGGCTCCTTGACACTACACTAGATTCTGAGGTCTCACTTATTAACCTTTTTCTATTCTTTTTTTTTCTTGATCACACATATTCAGGATTGGTGCGGTCTTTTCTACACTCACTTTTTTTCCATAACTTTTCTTTTCTTGTTCTTTTCCACCATACCCAACTTTTTATTCTTTTTTTTATACCTTTCTCCATACTCATTTTACATCACGCACCCCTATGATAGCCACCCTTAACTTAGGCTATTTGCCTAAGTCAAGATGTACAGTTTACAAGAAGGACCAGGGCTAAAATAGGTTCATTATGATATAAATGGTACGATGATAGGTATAATAAAAAAAAATAGGCTATTTATGCTCAAATAGGGATCACGATATATTATGCATACAAGGAAGGTTATTATGGCTAAAAGTGGGCTAATATCCAAATGGCCTATGATCTTTTTCTAACTCCTATCCTTCAACCTAGGTAAGACTAACCGGATAAGTTCTGGATTCAACATACAAAGGGAACTAAGTAAGATCTCACACACACATGGTACACAAGTATATCATAAGTTACTACTTATCCAGTTCATGCAATTATTTAGCAATGATTATCAAGTCACTGGAACTAATACCATAACAAGATGCAAAGTGGTCATAATTAGATTCAAATCACACAGTTAAACAATCAGACCATTTAAGAGGTGTTCACAAAATTACAAAACCATGTTAACTGCCTTAGGTACTTGTATTTATCCTAGTCAACTACAAAATATTACAATAATAACTCACCGTACACCCTCAACATAAAATCAAAGAAAAACTGAACTAAGGGTTAGGGTATACCTGGAGTAGATCAAGCACGGGGATCATGAGTCCTTGACCCTGCTACTACATCCTCAGTTACCTTATCTCCATCGAGAATCTCCCTTCGTTCTGACACATCTGGCCTAGCAGTTGTACGAGGCCTACTAGTTGAGGCACCTACGGCTCTCGCTTGTAGGGCCTCTTCCCATTTCTTATTGTCAGCTTGGGACTTAATCATCGCCTTCTTTGTCTCTATTTTTTTAGCCTTCTTTCTCTCTCTCTTCTCTACTTTTCTTTCTTCATCGCTATCAGGCCTTTCTCTCTTACCCTTACCTTTGTCCCCACCTTTTTTGTTCTTTTACTTCTTTGGTTCCCCCATGAGATCAAGCAATGGTTTTCACCCTTAGACTCATTAACAACTGGATCTACCGACACCATAAGTTGGTGCTGTTGTAATAATCCAACATCCGCCTTTACCTTGTTCAGGGCTGATCAAAATTGTGCAAGGTCTGAGCTCGATATTTCTCTTAGCCATGTATTGAAATAGTTTTCTAAATCATCAATCCGACCGGGTAAGGCTCAAAAGGGCTCAAGTGTGACCTTAATCCTCTTGTCTACCATAGAGACAAATTACTTGGAAAAAAATTATAGCTGAGCCTCGCACCACTTGAATTGTTTTGCCACTCTCTTAAAATTCATCAGGCTAAAGGCAAATTCTATGGTAAACACAGCAGCTAAAAGATTTGTTTTATTTCCAAGCACTGAATTTGCTAGTGCTGAGGATATCAGGGTGTAGCTTTAGAATCCTACTCCTCTATATTAGGTGCTGAGCTGGTATCTGTAACTGGTGGATTTATTGCAACCCCTATTCCTCTACCAAGTATCAGCCTTGGCTGATTTTTATCATATCGAATGGGGTTGTGGGTCTTCTTGGTAGGCAGTTCGTTGTCTATCCCTTCAACCTTAGGTACATTGGCTGCCTTACACAACCTTGTAATTAGACAAGGGAAAGGATATACCGTGTCTTGAGACCCAAATTTTCATCTACTCAGCAATGATCTCTCCGAAGTTCAGGTTGAGTTTATCCATAAGACTTGCGACCAGTATTGCTCTATAATCTCCAAGGATGTTATCTCCCTCAGTAGGCATCAAATGGGTATGCACTACTCCCCACCACAACCTTTTCTTTTGAGTCAGGGAGGCCTTGAAAATCCTTTCATTCGAGTTGGTCAGCTATTCAGGTTTTCCTTCACATATGAGGGTGGCTAACCAAGACCGTTGATTTGCACGATTCTTTAATTGAGTGTAGAATATAGGTGAAGTGGCCCGAGGAGTGAATTCGGAGCCATGAAGAAATCTATTAATTATTGTTTCTGAGAGATCCACCATCATACCTCGTACTAAAACTCTACCCAACATGGGCTGATCTACTAATTTCTCCCCTTCTCTACACATGTTCTCTAATCAAGCCTGATAGTTCGCATAGAACTCCCAAACTAGTATAGGGAAAATGAGCTTCCTCCTTTCGCGGTCCATCCCAAGTTGTAGTCTCAAAATTTTTTCTCCACTTTAGGATATCTGCTCAACCCAGTAGTGATGATATTATTTTCTTCAAAGATTGGCCTTTTAATGGTCTTTCTTTTAGTTTTGAGAAGCCAATCATAGAAGATTTTTTATGCCTTGGGAATTTGCCACCTAGCACTATCTCAGACCCCGAGGTTCTTGCAATTAACCAGAGTTCCCCAAATTAGAGATTCTTCATTATTCTGTTGCTTAGCAGAAGGGGACTCAGATGATGGTCCCTTAGATTTAGGTTGCTTAGAATCAGCATGCTCTGACTCAGGCTCCCCAAACTCAGAATACACAGACTCAGACTGCTCAGAAGCCATCTGCTCAGAAGCTGTATTGACAGGTTTTGTTACTTCAGTATCACTTTCTTCACTCTTCTCTACCTCAGCTGGTGGAGGTGGAGAAGGTTATTTAAGGTTTTTCTTTTTCCTTTGCTTCTTCAGCAGTGCCTCCTCTTCCTCATAATCGGATTCCTCATCGAAGAGCCTCCAAGGTACACTTCCCTTTGTCACTTACTTTGTAGATTTGTGGATCTTTCCTTTAGGTGCCATTATAAGACCTGCAGCCAAAAGAAAGCACTCATTTAGAACTAATAATCATACAACTCAAGAAGTTCAATCATTATAATTCCACATCCCTCAAAAGAGGTTTGTAATTGTATCAGATCAAAGTTGTGATGACATGGTCTGATAAATCATCACAAATGTGATAGCTTACCATGCCTGTCATTAGCCTTAAACAGAATAGGCTTATTTTTTGCAACTTATGACGACATAGTCTGATAAGCCATCAGATTTGTGATAACTTATCAAATACGTCGTCAGCTCAGAATATAACCCCCAGCTCAGTTTTAATCTTGATTATCAATCTACTTTCTTCTTAGAATCACATGGAGTTGTGTTCTTGAGCTAATCCCTAGGTTTTTACACACAATGAAGCATGGTAAACCCTAGATTTTATTTTTCACACAATGTCAAGTTAAGCTTGCCTCAATCTCTTTAAGATTAATATTTACATCAGTTACATTACTTACCTAATGAAGAGGAGGTTTGAGTTATGAGCATACCTAATAAGAGACTTCAACTTGGTTACGCGAGTGAGAGGAAGTAGCAGATGAAGAAGAGTTCTTGATGTTGACTTCAAACCCACACTTATAAGAAAGGATATTTTTCTTGTTTTACTTAGGAAATAATTTTGAAAAGAGTAAGTAAATAAACTAAATATGGAAGGAAATTAAACTTAAAGAAAAGAAAGAAGATACGCAGAAAGGTGAAAGGGTTTGACTGTGGGCCGGGTTGAATTTTTAGTATTTGGTCCTAAAATTACCTGACGGCTTATTAGGTGTCTGATAAGTCATTGCAGATGTCGTCAACCTTAGGCAGAGTGTTGCCTTCTTTTGGATTTTCTGACGACATATCTAATGGCTTATCACAATTGTGATAGCTCATCATATTTGTCATCAGGGTCACTTGGCTGACTACATCAATTTTTACCTATACCCCTGCATACCTCTTCAGTTCATTATGCTTTGTATCTAAATAAATCCAAATGACTTGCATTTAAACATAAAAATTTTGGGTTGCCTCTCAATAGTGCCGGATTTAATGGTGCGGCACGACTAGGTTATCTTGACTACTCAGACTTCATCAAGATACTATGCTGCTACCTCTTTCCCATCTTCATAAAACATATCCACGATTGAGAAGACACTCATCTCCTTTTGCTGTGTCATAGATGAGTGCATTTTGAATCTTGCTTCTTTGTCATTGAACTTGAAATTTAGCTCATGCAGCTCCATATCCACTACCACTCTCCCATCCACAATAAATGATCTACCTAAAATGATTGGTACTTCAAATTCCACGTCAGAGTTTAAGACTACAAAATTAGCAAGATTTCCAGTAGGGATATATAACCCGCTTCTATCATTATTTCTCTTCCAATGTCCTTGCTCCTGGTTCTTATATCCAGCCTTGTCATAATAAGTCCGACCTTGATTTCCTTGGCTATTGACTTGGAAAACCCCCCTGATTATTTATATAGTTTGCCTCTTTTTCTGAGTTGGACTCCACTTTGCCCTGCAATCCCAGAGCCTTCACTTTCTTGATTTTACCTGATAGTAAATGCTTGGTTAGCAAGTCCATCTGTGTCTTTAGGTAAACCATGTATTGATCATGCTCCTCATCTCTTCTGCGTTGTTACACAGTCATATCAACAAAAATAGTGGGGCTTGTTACCACAGAGTCTCTGGTATGCCATGCCCGACTCTGTTTAGTCATTTTCTCTACCATTTTTGAAGCCTCTGGGAATGTAATATCAACAAAAAGAACCAACAACAACATTATATATAATTGGTTTTGTCACAGAGTTAAGAGCCCTGTACAAAGTCTCTATTAAGTGAATATCCATCATATTATGGTTCGGACACTACATCAGCTTTTTTTTTGAATTACTCCCAGGTTTCATGCAAGGCTTCAGTTGGAAGCTGTCTAAAGTTATTGATGTCATCCATCAACTGTACCCTCCTAGAAGGTGGAAAGAACCTTTCTAGGAAATCACCTTTCAACTGTCTCCAGTTGGTTATAGAATTGGGTGTCAGCTCATTAAGCCACAATGTTGCCTCCCAGACAGAGACAACAGAAAAA
Source organism: Capsicum annuum (assembly GCF_002878395.1). Classification (NCBI taxonomy): domain Eukaryota; kingdom Viridiplantae; phylum Streptophyta; class Magnoliopsida; order Solanales; family Solanaceae; genus Capsicum; species Capsicum annuum. The sequence goes on along the minus strand of NC_061111.1, from coordinate 110,142,870 downwards.
ATCTCAAATGGATAGTATTCTGACCCACTCCTGGGTTATCAAAAGATTTACAAATGGTGACAAAGTTCACCAGATGCAAGTTTGGATCATCCCCAGGAAGGCCACCAAACAACCCCTTCAGATAAAGAAGTTAAATCATAGTACTCATAATGTTGAATTTCGCCCCAGGTGATAATGGTGGAGGAATAATTGCACTCGTTGCACTTGCTCCATCCACTCCATCATATCATCATTGAGGTCATACTGGACCGGTTCTTGATCTTGCCTTCCTCAGAACGAATGGTTCCTATTAGCATTACGCTGTACTGATGCAGCTATTTGCTTTTGGGTTATCAGGGTTTAGCAAATCCTTGTCTCCCAAGTCTTTATCCTCAATATTTGGATGCCGTAATTGTTGACCATCATTCTTCACATTTATCTGCGGGTGAATTAACTATAGTTAGCAATTTCCTGTGAATGGGTTTTTTTTAGAAAGGTAGCAAATAATTACTTCTCAATTCAGTGTTTGAAATCAATATGATAAGGGAAACCAGAGTTCTGTTCACTATGGGTGTTGGGATTTGATAGACGCTAATAACGGTTCAAGATTCTTGTGGTAGGTAGGAACAACAGACTATCCTTGTCGAAGTTATGTCTAAATATTTCTCAAACTATTTAGACATTTAACCACCTAATTCTTTTGAATTTAGGGAATTTATATTTCATAACAAGATGTTATCTTAAGTTAATTAATCTTGTTACAACATTAATTATTAAATGGAAGTTTGATGCTTCCAAGTCCCTGTTGATAATTCGCTTGTTACTAGGGTTAATTTCTTATATCAAGCAAATCACTAGTAAGCAAGGCCTATTGTTTGCAACCAATAGTCAGAATATGAAATAATGGAATTAACAAGAAGTTTCGACCACCGTTGGAATCTTGAACACTTAGTTACATTACAAACCCAAGCCCATAGATCCCACAACTCGGGTTAAAGGAATTATCTACTCATAACGTAGAAAGCAACAACACCAATTGTATTCATAGTTCGATAGTTGATAACTTACAGAATAATGAATATCATCAAGTGTTTCTCCTTCTAAATCATAGTAGAAAATCCCAAAAAAAAGGTAATAATAATTTCTCTAAAAGTAAAACTATAATGTTGAAGAGAAAACTAGAGAGAAAACTTGAAAAAACGTGAAGTTTAAGATGCTCAGAAAAACACTAAATTATGCCTTAAATACTTCAACCTAATTATAAAAACAAATCACAGATTACAAATCTTTTCTCGCACAGGTGACGACGAAGTGTGATGCCTTATCAAGAGTCGGGCGACTTATCAGAAATGTCATCAGCTTCTTCTCCAAGTTTAATGATTTCTGCCTTAGACTGACGATGACACTCTGATGGATTATAAGGAGTCTGATGACTTATCACAATTGTCGTCAGGTCCTCTTCCACTTTCATGATTTCTACCTTGGGATGACGGCATTCCTGATGGCTTATCAGATACCTGACGGCTTATCAGATACCTGACGGCTTATCAGGGAATATAGTCATACTTCTGCTCCCACTACCTCATACTGTCTACAGCTGATGATGATTCTTATAACTTATCACAAAGTTGACGACTTATCAGATAAGTCGTCAACTATACTTTATTGGCTGCTCGTTCCAAATTTACCTCTTTTGCTCTTATTGTCTTAGGGTTACTTTGCATCTTTCCTGCATTATCAAAGAGAAAACAATAAAAAATAACAAAATTTGCTTAAGACTTTGCAATTATTCTCAGTTAAAAGCCTCTAATGTGTTAGCATCTGCTCACACATCAAGCTCCTCTATTAAAAGGGTCCAGTGCATGTTAGCCGCACAAACCAGGAAAACCTAAGGATGAGCCAGGGAATGCCTCGACCCCAGCTAATCTAAAAAGTATATTTAAGTGTGAACTAATGCACACGGTCATAAAAACCCCTGCACCAGCAAACGTAGTTTCTAATATCAGTCCTCTCAGAACCTCCACCTTTCACGAAGAGTTACATAACCCCCTTTAAGCCCTTTTAAAATAAGTTTTACATAACCCATCCATTTAACTAAGAAATTATCCATTAAGGCATCAACTATAGGTATCGTCATACCATTATGCTTGCTAGTTTATAATTATTCCATACTAATTCCATCAACTTAGGGGAATGCCACGTCCACCTTTGTTCATTAAATAAAGTTTAAATTAAAAAACATGGCCAACAAGGCCTTCAAAACCCTTTCTATCTGCTTAACCATTTATGAAAAAGTAATGGTTTAGGAAAGTAATCCAAATCATGTGGTTAACCATATCCTAAATCCAATTATGCAAGTGGGTTGAGGGAACACAATTTCCAAAACCAAATTCCAAACCAAAATTATCAAATTGGGTGAATACTTTGACCCCCATCCCATTCACCATACCCATGCACCCCAACGGTTTTTAAAATACATAAATAAAATATGAACACTTGCATTAAAACCATATAAATGAAAATCAAGTGACAATCCTTCCAAAACCCTCAGCCAAAATCAAAATCCATATTAAAATCCACATGATTAACCATTTAAACATATGTTTTAAGTAAAAAAAAGTTAATGGGAGAGATACATGCCTAAAAGTATTAGGAATTATGGAGGGAAATCAACCTCTGAGCTGTAGATAATCAACCTTGAGAAACCCTAGCCTTGTTCTTGCTTTGAGGAATTTGAGATAAGAGAAGAGTATTTTGATTTATTTTAGAGTAATAATCAGACCCTAAAGTGTTTTTAAGTCGTGGGTCACAATTGGAGAATGAGGTAAAAGACCAAAGTTCCCTTAAGTAAAACATAAAAAAACTGTCATCAGTGACTATAGGTCACATCACGACTCATGACATTCGGTTACAAGTCATCAACGTGACTCATAGTTTAGGGAGAGACATGGGTACTCTTCACTGTTGACCTTATGATTCATACCCTACTGCTCGTGCATAGAACTTATGACTCTTAAGGTCCTATTCATAACCACAACAGTGACATTGGACACCTACGCTGGTTTGACAATGGAAAGCACCTTACTACCCATAAAAAGTCATTATAACTCGTGATATCCTAGTTGTAGTCATATCAGACCCTTACTGGTCACCCTACAACTTGAACCCTATGCCCATAAGGAGACCTTATGACTTATTACATGAGCCATAATTTGAGCAGTAAACTCAAAACTTAAGAAATTTTTGGAGACAAAAATCTAGGGTGTTACAACAGTCATGTCATGAATGCTTCCGTTGACTTCTAAAGTCTTATTATGAATTGTTACTTATAGCCATCAATTTATTTAAGAGAATTAGACACATAGTTCCAATAGTTTCTCATTAGTTTTAAGCTCCTAAGTTTCAAGTATATTCCTATTCCATGTATTTTCTTGTTTTCATGCATGCTATGTGTATTAATTAGTTGAGTCCTTAATCCAACTCTAAATTTGTCCCAACAATGATAGATATTGAAATTCAAAAATCCATAATCATGTTTGTTAGCTAGTTTCAGAAATCAATCAAACAGTACTAGTAAGTTCTCTCATTTTCAATCCAACCTTATTCTTCATTCAAGGATGAATTTCCCAATAGGGAAATATTGTTACCTGTCAAAAAATTTTCCTAAATAAACCCTAAATATAATCTCAAAAAACTAGATTAAAAAATAATTTTCCTTGACCCTTCCAATAATTCCAGCCACCATGACTTAGACCCTGAGTCGTGGTATCTTCCTACGAGTCTTAGTATGACTCATAAGATGCCTATTCAGTTTTAGCAGCCTTTTAAAATAGTATTGACATGTCAACTACAAGTAATCCATAGATATAAGTATTATAATAGTATTAGATGTGATTTAAGGTCATAAGAAGTCTATAACACCTAGCTGAATTAAAAACTCGTCTTCTAGCTATGTTTTCGTATAAGATTCTTTATTAATAAAATTCAAACAATCATTAATACTAGTATATGAAGATTTTAGTGTTATAATTCCTACCAAATTAAAGGTATGTAGACCTTCTTTCCAATGCCGCTGGCTGTTCATCAATCCAATTATGGAGTAAAAAGTTATGAACATTTTAGTAAAGCATTGTCAATGATGTTAGTGACCACAACTCAACAGTACGAACCGATTGTTGAAGGTATGATTAACACCTTTGGCTCATAGGGACTGTATAGAGAAGTGCAAAATGGGTCTAAACCCATGAGTTTGACCATGAATTGTGTACACAAGCCATGAATCGTGATATGATTCATCATGTCTTGCTCCAATAACTTTCCAGATGATTTTGATAGGGTTACTACTCTTTTTAATCCTATACTATACCATTTTAACTCTTCAGGAAGGGAATATGGGGGAAATAATTTTAATTATCGCATTGATTAAACTCCTAACATCTATAAAGAAGTGATTCAAAAGCTCTCAAGTTCTCACAAGGTTTCATAACCTAGGGTTTAACCTCATCATCAAATACTCAAAGATTTAGTTTAGGAATCTTCAGTAATTAGGTATGAGTATTCAATAAGGGATTCATATCATCCTTAGTCACAAAACCTAGTTTTAAAAATATGAATTTCAATTCTAGTTTTCTAAAATCAGATCTAGGATTTACATGCAATTGTCCTAAATTCTTATTTTATGATTATTGTGCCCATTCAAAACTATTATGCATGATTTCCATAGATTTAACTAAAGTATTTTAGTATATGAAGAATTATGCATATTTTATAGGCTTCAACTTATCTTAAAATAATTTTGCATAATTTTATAGTTTTGTGTCTATTTTTGTATGACATGGCATAGTATAAACACACGATTTGAAATTCAGTAAATTTAGCATGACTAGTTCTAATATTTTAGAAACTTTAGTATAATAGTAATTTAAGCTAGTTTCATGCTTTTTTTCAGACACTTTAACCCTTTGAGGCTTAGTTTAGTCAATCCACCTCAATTCATGGTTTTGTACTAATGGCAAGATGTGGAGCAACCCTCCTCTACATGGTCCAAACATTAGACTCCATGTTGCTCACATAATTTATATCGATTAAGAGAAACTTCCCTAGAAATAGTTTAATGTAGTTATTGTGCTTGACCCCTAGTTTATAGATTTGAGATTTCTTATGTGATTTTAGTTATACTTTAGATATGTAGATTATGATTCTTTAATTTGGGTCTTGTACTTTAACTTAGTATAATTCCTTAGTTATGCATCCTCAGTTAAATCAGTTTTAAGCATGTTCAACAGAAGTTTTAAATCATACAAAATATTTATGTTTCTATAACTTTCCAGTCTTTGAAAAGTTTAGCTCATGATTCATAGTTTGCTTTTTGTCTCATAACTTTTCAGTACATACATGATTTTGTCATATTACAATTAATGATTTATGTTCTTAGTTTTAAAGCATGTTTTATGTGTTTCTCATGACTAGTGCATGTCTCACATACTCAGTACATTTGAAATATTGTTCGCATATTTCCCCACCCTACATTATTTTATAATGTAGGTTTCAGTTCTGTCTCGCAGGATCATGTTCAAAAAGATCACAACTCCTAGTTAGCACTTAATGGGTTCTCCTTATTATCAAAGTCCAGTCAGTTAATAGGAATAGTAGTCTTTTCAATTCATATATATTGACTAGAGATAGTTAAGGGTCATGTCCCCTATAACTATACTCAATAGTTAGTCAAAACTATTGTATTCTATTTTGTCTCTTTTTATTTTGTAATGCAGTTGTATTAAAGTTTTAACAACAACGTATTGAACAAGTTAGTCCAAATTTTTCTTTTGCAAAATGTTATCAATATCTATTTTCCAATTTATATTTTTACATTCAGTTGATTATTACTTGTGCAAGTATCAAAGGTTAGCTTGGGGCCACTTGTGTCTCAAAGTATAGTATTACATTTAGGGTAAGGCTTGGGTTGTGACAGTTAGCCATTTTTAACATGAGATGATAACAAATTCAATTCTATAAATAATAATCTCCAGGAAAAATGAAATAAAAATGCAAAAAGATCAATATCAACTAGCCATTATAGTCCCCAAAACCTAAAAATTATCATACCAGAACATTAAAACAAGCATGTCTAAGAAATACTTAACACTAACAAAATAATAAAGAATCATTGCATTGTAGAAAGAAGAAAAAGAAACAATAGAATGATACATGGTAGCTTAAAGATGGAGTGCTCACCCTTGGATTGAAATCAACTATCAAATGCTAAAGACAAGGTTGTGTATGAACTCCTGGAACACTTTCTACACTCAATAAAAGAATAATACAGGATATTATCAGTACAAACCACTATGTACTATTAGGTTTATAAGCTAATTTAATTTAGAAGCACGTACATGGATAAATGAAATAGCACGTGGACAAACATCACTGCATAGCTAGGAAATCGATGAATCAAAAAGTATATATATGATAGGCTGGACAATGACCATAATCCAAATCACTTAGGCATCAATAATATCAACCATAGCCTAAACAACCACAAAATTAATAAACATGACTCCAAGAGAAACTATGTCCATCTCAACCTTACAATCAGTATACCATTAGTTCATCATCAACTAATCAACCTATACCATCTCAAAAAATCATACTAGTATGTACACGTATTCTAAGGGGTTTATTTCTACCCATCTAGTCATGACCTGGAGGGGACAATCTAAGTCTATGTACCACATAGGTGTGGTACCCATCATCTATTACAATGGTAATTTCAATATCCATAATTGTAATCCTCCATAATAATATTATATATACTTTATAAATTTCACTATCTCTCTCCAAATATAATACCGTGCACCAAATTTATAAGTACACTTACAATCACAATGCTTTTAATTAAGCTTGATATTCAACAACTTATTCATTAAGAATTAATAAAAAAATCATTAATCCCAAACATCTTTGAAGACCAATAAAAAAGCATCAAATTTATGAACATAAATACAATCAAATTGAGTTTAAACTCCAATTTTACTATAACCTTGCTTTTTTAATGAACAAAAATGCAAGCTAGTCTGTAAGACCTTGCCCTTCATTAAAGATTCACATCATTCATAATCTAAAAACAAGCAATGTAAGAGTAACTAATCACTTATTCTTTAATTCTATGCCTTGGGGATTCAACCACACTAAACCCATTTATAGTCCAACCTTATCATAAAGGGTTTTCAACTATTAAATTACCCTAAATTCCTATAGTTCATACTCAACGAGAATAATTCTACACTCAAAAAAGATAATTAGCAACCTGGAATCATTATTAGGTAGTTTCATACCTACCCATAGGTTATTCCCACCTATTCATGAACTTTGGGCTACCCATAGATTATTTCTACCTATTTATGAACTTAGGGCCTTAACTCAAGAAATTCCCATAAACCCCTATTCTAATTATCCTAAAAAATTTAATAGATTAAATATTATTTATAATGGAGTAATGATCTTACTGCAATGATTAAAATAGCCCGAGTTGGCAGAAATTTGCCTCTTTCAAGCCTTAAGCACAAACCATTTGAGTTTATTGAATATAACTTTGAAAAATAGACTTAGAGAATTTAACTGGTCAGTTACCACTACAATGAAAAAATTGACCCTTCAGTAGTCCACGTATGGAAACCAATTGGCCCACCATGATGATCCATCCCCTCTTACACATATCGCTACAAAGGTTGGTCAATCGCCATAGCATCCTCTCTGCTATAGTGACCTGAACGTTGTTGCGGTCCTTTAATAGAAACCAAAGGGAAATTCAAAATTTCCCTAATTTCATAACACACACCTTAATTCTTTATAACATAAATATATCCAATGCAGCAACCTGTATAACCAGAATTCTAAGAATCCTTTTATCATTCTAAAACTTTTAATGGAACACTATACTTCTCAAGTATCCAAAAAATAGAATCACAATTACTATACATATACCTAAAGCCATAAATCACCTCTAAATCATACAACACCTAATTTTCCTCACAAACTACCCTACCCTAAGATTTCATCAACTCTCATACAAGGTAAAACTCTAGCTGGGTACTTATGCCCTATATAATTCTATAACAATAGGATATGTCATTACATCAGATACTAACTAAGCAATCATTCATCCCAAAATAAGATAAGAATAAATAAAGAAAAATAAGGAATTGACCAACTCAATAGAAAGATTCAGATATTTGCTACACATATCTGCTTTGGTTTCCCATGTGGACTCTTCAACATGATAGTTTTTTTACTGGACCTTTAAAGAGGCAATCTACTTATTACACAACTTATGGAAATATTTATCAAGAATAAAAATAGGTATATCTTTGGAAGAGAGGTTTTTATCTAACATGACCATATCCCAACAATTGATGTAGTCATCATCTTCGTGATCCTTCTTAAATATAAATACATAAAACATAGGATGAACTCCCAACAAGCTTGGAGGTAAGAAAATCTTAAAATACACCAACCCCACTCCCTTAAGAATCTTAAAAGGTCTAATATATTTCATACTAAGCTCTTACCTAATCTGATAATACTCTTCATGGGTAAGACTTTGGGAATCACTTGCTCACATTTTATAAAAGACCAATCTCTTACCTTTTGAGCTTTATACTTATTTTTCTTTCTTTTAGCAAATAAAAGCTTCTCTTTGATAAGCTTCACTTCTACATTAAGTCTCTTAAAAGATCAGTACCATATGGTCTCACCTTAAATGCATCAAACTAACTAATAGGAGATCTACACCTCTTCTCATACAATGTCTTAAGTGGCATCTTATTAATAATAGAACAGTAATAATTATTATGTACTAACTTTTACAATGGTAGATACTAGCCCCAATGACCTTCAAAATCCATCACACACGCATGGATTATGTCCTCCAACATCGGAATCATTTGCTTAACACTTGAATCATCTACTCAGACTGCCTATCGATTAGAGGGTGAAAAACTGTACTATGATACAACTTAGTATATAATTTTTCATGCAAGCTCTCTCAAATTTTAGAGGTAGACTGAGTACCCTTCTTTGAGATAATAGTAATTGAGACCTCTTGTAACCAAACCATCTCCTTAAAAGGTAGATCTTGGCTAACATTACTGTATTGTAAGTCCCCTGGATCAGAATAAAATGTGCAAACTTAGTTTGACTATTCATAATAAACCAAATAGAATCTTATTTCCCAATGTATTAGGAGGACCAACAAAAATTTCCATAGCTATCGTCTTGCCACTTCTATACAGGAATGGGTATTTGCTGAAGAGTACCACTAAGCTTTTGATGCTTATACTTTATCTATTAGCTACTATGGCATTTAACAAAAAAATAAACTATATATCTATTTATTCGAGTCCACTTGTAATGCTGCCTTAGTCATAATACATCCAGGTTGTACGATGATGTATATGGTATTTTAAATAACTCAGCTAGAGTAATAGGAATCAATCATCAACACAGGGCACACAAACTCACCCCTTAATCCTCAAGACATCCTCAACATTAAAGAATAGTCACCTTGACCTCACCCTGCAAAACCTATTCACAAATTTTGCTCATCTTAGCATCCTTAAATTGCTTAGACTTAATTTGATCAAGAAATGTAGACCTTGCCTCTACATTGTCTAGCAATCCACCTCTTTCGAAAACCTCAGGTTGCATGGACTTGTTTGCTTGAATCTGAATCTTTATAGCAAATAAAAGCCTAGTATCATTCTAATATGCCAAGCTACATATACTTTCTGAATTCCTGCTCAATGCATTAAGTACTATATTAGCCTTTCCTAGATGGAATAGAATGGTGATATCATCATTTTTAAGCAATTCCATCCACATACACTATCTTAGAGTCAAATCCCTTTACATGAAGATATGTTCTAAGTTGTGGTGGTTAATGAACACTTCACAATGAATCCCATACAATCTAACACCTCTATATCTTAAGAGAAAAAACCATTACAGCCAAATCCAAGTCATGAGGAGGATAATTCTTTTCATGCACCTTTAACTACCTCAAAATATATGAAATAATACTCTTTTACTGCACCAAAATAACACCTAAACCATATCATGAGACATCATAATAAATAATGAAATCCTTACCCTTCACTGGAAAAGAATGAACAATAGCAATAATGAACAAGGTCTTGAGCTTTTGAAAGCTCTCCTTTCTGTCATTAGACAAATTAAATGGTACATACTTTTGAGTCAACTTTAGATGAGTAGAAATAGAAGAAAAAGCTTGCACAAACTTATGGTAATAGCTCGCCAACCCCATAAACTATGAACCTTGGTCATCGAGGTAGGCCTGACCCAAATCTTAACCACTTCAATTAGTTGTACCATCATCCCTTTATTCAAAACATAACCCAAAACCACCCATAGACGATTCTCATATTCTTTTTTACAATTAGAAAAAAACCAGGATATCATCAATAAAAACAATCATGAAAGAATTCAAGTAGCATAAATATCCCACTCATCAAACCCATAAAAGAAACTAGGGAATTAGTCAACCAAAAAGATATCACAAGAAATTCATAGTGCCCATAACTAGTCTAGAATATAGTCTTAGGAATATCATCTACTCAAATCTTTAGCCGATGATATTCAAACACAAATTAATGTTATAAAAGATTAGTGCACTATATAACTAGTCAAACAAATCATTGACATGGAAAAGTTGATATTTGCTACAAATCATTAACTTATTTAACTACCAGTATTCTAAACATATACTTAGGCTACCATCCTGTTTTTTTCAAAAACAAGCCAAGAGCAACCCTAGGAGAGGCACTCAAATAGATAAATCCCTTACTAAGCAGTTCTTATAACTATGCTTATAATTTTCTCAACTCAATTGAAGCTATCCTATAAGGGGATTAAAAATGAGATGGGTACCCAACTTTTGATCAATACAAAAATTAGTGTTACAATTCAGTGGCATATTAGGAAAATCCATAACAAACACTTCTTCAAACTAACACACCATTGGGACTAACTGGATAGGTGGGACCTCTGCACCTGTATCCTAAAGATGGGTTAAGAATGCCACAAACCCCCTCCCAATTAACCTAATTGCAAGAATAAAAATGGACAAATTTTACATGAGTAGGACTAAAATCACCCTTTATCTCGAGTCTATCTTATCCCCAACATAGACCTAGTTGCTATCTTAACATGGCTGTCTAGAATAACATGGTATAGGGATAACAAATTTATCACTAAAATAATGTTGAAGTCTAGCATGTCCAATATCACCACATATTCCTAAGTTTAATATCTTATAAATATAACAAAACAAGAGCAATACACCCATTTTAATAATAATTAAATAACTAAATGGGGTAGATATATGAAACACCTGGGTTTTTAGCCTTAGAAAATTTCCTAGATTTCTAGTCTCTGGATAAGGTACGACTAAGGTAAATGACTCATACACTGGGATATGAGTGGTATGGTTTAGTCGTATGTTGACCAGTATTGGTTGGTAGGTTGGATTTGGTTTGTAGAATGGATACAACTTGGGTGGTACGAGTCTTATCAGTGGATACAGGTTATTTGTTACTTCCCTTAATTATAGGATTGGTAACTAAAGTTGGGACTGAGTACGAGTGGCTCACCAAGAGCTGTAAGCCAGGGTACAAGTCGTACCTTGGACTCGTATAGTGGGTAGTGTTTAATTTTTTTTAGATTCTATTCTGCCAGGGGTACGGATCATGGGTACCAGTCGTATGCATGGATACGACGTGGGTTAGGGTAAGTCATACCTTGGATAGTGTTGACAAGGGAGATGACCTTGGGTACAAGTGGTGGGTACTACTCGTATTAGAGGGTACAACTAGTATGGATAGTTGTATCTCTCTAATGGGATTTTGGGGTAGTTTAAGTGAGGGCAATCTGTACATTTCTCCACTTAAACTAATAAGGCTCCACGACTTTCAACTCACTTGGAAGTTTGTTTACCCTATTATTCTATTCATTAACACTTAGAAAACACTCTCTAATCCTCTCTAAAGTTCTTGGGCAAGGAAAGCTAGGGTTTTATCTTAAGAATTAATTTGGGACTTGTAATGGTGGTTTATCTCCATCATCTAAATACTTTAAGGCATGTTCTCTTCCCTCATTATTAGTTCCAACTAAAGGCATGATTTTATAACAATGTTTTCATGGTTTGATTATTGTATGGTTTTGGGTTTTGAAATATGATTTGGGGTTTTTGGTTATAAATGCTTAGTTATGGTTTTCCCATGTTTTAATTATGTTTTTACATGCTTTATTGGTGGTTTGGATAATTGGATTACATGGGAATGGTTATTGTTAATTGGTTTTGGTTTTGGAAATACTATGCCCCCAATATGTTTAGTAAAATGCCTAAGAGATTGTTTTCACTACATTGTTGGATTTTTAATAGAACTATTGGATGGTTTGAACTTGGTAATGAAACCCTAAATGGTTTTGGCAGTAACGGTTTGATTATTTAAACATTCTTGTAGGATACAAAGGAATCCCCCAAGTAAACATAGTAATTGAACAACTTGTGGGGTACAAGGGATTCCTTGAAGCTAATAATGGAATACTTGTGGGCTACATGGGACTTCGCTAAGATAACTCAAACAATGTGATCTATGGGTACATGAGACTCCCTTAATCTCCAAAAGGTTTGGCTAGGGAAAATATGTCACGATCAAAAAATGAAGGTCATAATGGCACTTGTTACGGCGTACCTTGACAAGTAAGCCTATCACCCAAAGCAATATAGAAAGAGAAAAAGACAGAAATATCCTAAGGTAAGGCTTCTAGAAAAAAGCCAAACCATATTAGTAATCATAACAATACGGAAAGAACTTATCCAAAACCAGGTGTCAATAGTGTATGAGCTACAAATACAATCCAGGAGTCAAATACATCAGAAAAATAACTATAAAGGAATAATATCTATCTCTAAATACTAATAAATACATATTTACTATAGAAAGATAGAGGTGAACTCCATATGCATAAATGTCCAACAACTACTTTGGAAGCTTCAACAATCACCCTAGTCAAGCAAGCTGAGGCATACTCGAGCTATGACCTACACCAAAAGGTTGCAGTAGGAATGAGTACGGTCCACTTGTACTCAGTTGGTATCATAGGCCAACCAAGAAAAGTAGTAAATAAGGCATGCAAAATATACATTAAGGGCATGTCATATGTAATCAGAAAATGTCCCACAATGGTAGCCCACACTGCTTGATCTAACAATTCTAATATATCACATACACACCAAGATAGAACATGAGTATGCATTATATCACATATACATAGAACAAGGGGAAACATGCATATACAAGATCATCAACTACAAGTAAAAGAAAATAAGGCAATTACATGGATGGCAAGTCAATATGACAATACAACACAATATAAACACAATAAAGTAAGTGCAATGTATATGATGATGATAATGTTGATGATGATCATGATGATGCACGAGGTCATCGCACAACCTCTGGGATCATTGTACAATCCTTGTATACACTTATGGAGCTAATCTAATACATAGAGCCACAAATGGGGTCACATATGAAAGAGTGGACCCCAGATCAAGAAGACAATACACTTTATGAGAAAAGAGTTGTAACATACTAGTAACTACATCAAGTGATGTCCCAAATTTTTGTAGGGACGCCAAAGCATACAACTTATTCCGACCAATACTAGAACTAGGAGCAGTAACAGAATAAAATGTAGAACCATCGGGTGTAGGAGAAAAAGGTGAAGCCATTAGTCCTTATTTGCTCCCATAGAAACCTTATTATTCGGACAATCCCTGAACTAATAGTTTGCCTGGACACACTTCAAGCATTTGTACTTCCCTTTATTGCAATAACCCCGACGAGGATGACTACAGAACCAATAAGGAGGGCATAAAAAAGCTGCCTGACCCATACTTACCTGAGATTGGGCACCTATGCCTAAAAATTATCACCACCCTAATGGCACCTATCACCCGACTTCTTTGGGTAAGAAGCACTAGTAGTAGAGAAGGAACATAAAATCCTCCTCTTATTTTTCTATAATTTTTTGCCATCCCAACTACCCTGAGACTGAGCACCTCCCTGATTAATAAACTTGCTCCTCTTAACCTACCTATCATTAACACTGCTTGTTTCTTTTATCATCCTCTACCTACTGCATATGAATAATCAATCTAGAAATATCTATATCTCTAATTAGCAAAGTAGTCTTGCTTTCCAAGATATAATACTGAACTTTCTCATCCCCACTTTTATGTCAGCCACCAAATTAGGATCATACCTTGACAGCTAATGAAACTTCAAGGCATATTCCTTGATAGATATCCTTCCCTGCCTGAGATTTACAAAATTCTCCATCTTTGTTTCCCTCATCTCTTGAGGAAAGAAACAATGTAAGAAGGCCTTAGAAAAATTATCCCATAAGACTGATTCTTCCACATCACCCCTGTCCCTGCCCCATTCTTCATACTATAGGTATGCAACATCTTTGAGCTGATAAGCTATAAAGTTTATCCCCTCCACATTGGTAGCCTGCATCACCTAAAATATATTCTTTATTTTATGTAGGAAAGCCTATGGATCCTCCTCCTCCTTCAATCCAGTAAAAGTAGAAGAACCCATCTTTATAAATTAGCCGACCCTTATACCTTTGCAGACAAAGCACCAGATGCACCTCGCTCATCCTGAGCAGCAACTATTTGAGTAATAGTATAATAGACTGGCAAAATTCTGCATTAGTCACCTTACCTTGAGGAGGACAAGTAGCAACTGGAGAAGCTCCAAAACTATCGGGGATAGGACCCTGAGATCGAAGGTAAACTCCATACGTAGGACGTATCCTATCAACATTGTCCCTAGATGGGACTGAAGAGTTTCCTTGTGTTCTTGATCATCGAGGCATGATATGAAAAGTGAAAAACCAAGGATTAGATAAGAATTCCAAGACTTAGACTTCAAGTTGGAAAATAGAATACCAAGAAATTGAAATATTCCTAAGTGACTTGTAGGCTCTCTCTTATGAGTGCGGCGCACTACACATCCTAAAAGAGACTCTAATAGACATGGCTTTGTGGACTCCCAATTGATCATGAACCTAAAGCTCTGATACCAACTTGGCATGACCTGACTGATCGCCTTGTCGTAATGTGCATCCTAAGTCTAAACAGGACTGGGGACCACCCCCTTTTACCCAACCCAACCATCATTAGCATACCTTGAGTTGGCTAAATTTTGAACATCTAACAAGATAACATAACTAGACAAGGACTAACTTTGGGATAGGTCTATTCCAATACAAACCCTAAAAATTTATCTCATCCACCAAACTATACCAACCAAACCAAGGGCCATAAACCAGGCCATAACCAAATGAGTTCAAAAGCATAATGTGATTAAACCTAAAATAAACTACAATGGAATAGTGAGAAATTATGTCCAATTATGTCAGCTCCAATACCAATGGCTATATTAAGGCTGACATCAATACCGATCTCACCCTTTCCAACCCATAGCAGTACCACAAAGCCTCTAACCAAAAGAGTAAGAACGTCTGAGTGGGACATGCCTCCAACCATAGCCAAAACCATTATCCAGAAATAAATTAAAAAGTCTAAAAATATCCATAACATAAAATGGAGCCTTCTAAAAAGATGGAAGCTCACCACTTCAATCCAATAGTTGTCCCTGAGTCAATCACTATGTAGGAGGAGTAAAACAGCCAATTCCTGCATAGCATAGGTATACATCTACTCAAAGATAGAATAGAAAGTGAATGCTAACTAGCATATGGATAAAATAATTCCATTTATAAAACCAAGTAAAACCCTTCACAAGCTCACAAACCATATATATATATATATATTTATTTATACCGAAAAAGGGAATCAAGTTTAGTATGCTATTAAAACCTTTACCTGGAATGTGTAGCTCGGCCGTCCTAAACCACCTATAGTCTATATGGGTTCAGATTCCCCTGATGAAAGGGACCCATGTATGAAGCCGTACGATAAGGGAAGAAAACCCGGGATAAATAGTACATCCCCCAAATATAAAGTATGAGATCATACACATAATCACTTAGACCAAACCTCACATCGGCAAATATTAGTTTTTAGTTTTGGTCCCCCCGAGACCTCAACCTTCCTCGGCTTTGCTATATACCTCGCCATTATTTCCCAATTAAAACCATTACGAAGCAACCAACCAATCTATTTACCATTTATTAACTAAGTCCATTAGTAGTGGTATCTTCATACCAACTATACTTGCAAGTTTTGTCCATAGCCAACCATATATAGGTTTAAGGGATACTATTCACCCTTCTATTAACCATATTAAACCACTTGGGGATTCGTATATAACCTACAAGCATAACCATTTTTCATTTTTACCTCTCTAAATAATTTAAACCATGCATAATTCCTTTACCAAGTTTAAAACAAGGAAGAGTTCCATTAAAAATGATCAATGCAGTAAAAACTTCCTTATAGGCATTTTGTCAAACACATTAGGGGTATAATATATCCGAAACTAATTCCAAATACCATTTAACCATTCCCATGCAATCTAATTATTCAAAACCACCAATTAAGCATGTAAATACATAATTGAAAATATGGGAAACCTTAACAAATTATTTATAATCAAAACCCCCAAATCATAGTTGAAAACCCAAAATCATACATCAATAAAATCATGAAAACCTTTCATAAAAACCATGCCTTCATTGAAACTAATAGTGAGGGAATATAACATGACTAAATTGACAAACTAGATGGAGAGAAACCACCAACAAGATCCCTAATTTAGTCCTCTAGTTAAAAACCTAGCTTTCTTGCCCAAAAGCTCTTGAGAGAATTATAGAGTGTTTAGAAAGAGTTTCTAAGTATTAATGTATAGAAACTTAAGGTAAATGGCCTCCCAAGTGATCTAGAAGTTGTGGGATCATATTAGGGTAAGTGGGGAAACGTCCAAAATACCCTTACTTAAATTGTTCAAAAATCCCATCATAGAGGTACGATGTATAACTGACCCTCATGAGTAATACCCTTTGATATGAGTGGTACCCACCCCCATATCCTAAGCCTCAATATTTGGACCCAACACTATTTAGTGTACGACTTATCCTACCCAAGTTGTATTAATAACATACGATCTGTATCCTTCACCCGTATCCCTGGCTGAATAGAATCACAGAAGTTTGAATGTTGTCCACCATACGAGTCCCTGGTATGATTTGTACCTTGACTTATGACTCGTGGTGAGACACTTGTACATAGATCCAACTTAAGGGGCCAAGTATAAGATTAAACTAAGGAAAACCCAATCCAAATGATCCGTATCCAATCATACGACTTGTACCATTAAAGTTATACCTATTCCAGTGACCAAAATCCATCTCATTAACCAATACTAGTTAGTAGATAAATGGACCATAATATTTGTACCCCAACATATGGCTCGTATCCTTGATTAATATTGGGTCCAGAGACCAGAATCCCAAGAAATTTTATAAGGGTTTAAACCCAGGGTGTATCAGAAGTGGTGAGCTTCTATCATCATGAAAGGCTCCATTTCATAGATAATATTTCATATCAGAAGTGGTGAGCTTCTATCATTATGAAAGGCTCCGTTTCATAGATATTATTTCATACTTTGGTTTATTTATGAATATTGGTTTTGGCTATGGTTGGGAGCATGTCCCAATTGGATTTTAGTATTCTTTTGGTTAGAGGATTTTATGGAACTACTATGAGTTGGTGTGGGTGGGATCGATATTGGTTTTTACCTTGGTATTAACATTGGTATTGGGGCTGATACTAGAGGACTAAATTTATCACTAATCTATACTTTTTTATTTTGGGATTATATATAATTATTATGGAACTCATATGGTTATGATTTGGATTATGATTTGGTTGGTATTAGTTATCGGATAGTTGGACTCGTTTGGGTGGTCACGGATATACACCTATCCCAGAGTTTTGTATTATGTAATAATGCTATCTAGTTACATATTTAGAATTCATCCGACTTAGGGTATACATATGTTGATTGGGTTGGGTCATGGGGGTGTTCTCTAGTCTTGGTTGGACTTGGGATGCCCATTATGGTAAGTCCCTGGTTCGGGTCATGTCAAAATGGTATGGGAGCTTTAGGTTTATGATCAATTTGGAGTCCATAAATCCATGTCTAGTAGATTCTCTTTTAGGGGTGAGTAGCGCACCACACTCATAAAAGAGAGACTATAAAACATTTAAGAATGTTTCACTTTCTTGGTATTCTATATTCAAGCTTCGAGTTTAAGTCCTAGAATTTTCTTTAATCCTTGTTTTTTCACTTTTAATATCATGTATCGAAGATCTAGAACATAAAAAAATTCTTTTATCTCATTTGGGATGATGTTTATGAGGTATGCCCTACACCTGAAGTTTGCACTCGATCTCAGGGTCCTATCCTTGATTGTTCTAGAGTTCCCAAGGTTGCTAATACTCTTGTAACGCCCCGAGTCTGGTACCCCGGATGTTACACAGTGCTCATGAATCTGAAGGATCACAAGCTAACCCTTTTCTATTATCTATAACTGTGCACTGCATAATATACTATAAAAATGCAGAAAACTAGTAGAAACTTGCCATAAGGTTAAAAAAAGAACCTAAAATACAACTGAAATAAGTTTAACAATATCAAAACTAAAAAATCTATCTGAACAACTAGTCTGAAAGCCTCTAAACTGTCTGAACTATAGAGTTGATGGGATAAGTCCCCAACTATCTCTACTAAAATACTGAATCTAATGTAATAATAAAATAAGTGTTATCCTCGGATGATGAGGACTCACTGTTATCAACCGCTACTGATTGAATCTGGACTGGTAAGGGTGCTCTAACATTTGCGCTTCGAACCTATGGTATAAGACACCACAGCGGAAGAGAAAAGTATGCATCAGTACTTTGAATGTACTGGTATGCTAGATGAGGTAAGGCTGAATGCAAGGGTTTATATGCATGAATAATACTAAATAAATAATCTGACTATACTAAATAAGGATACGTGGATGAATGCATAAACCATAACTAAAATCATTGGGATACTGAATACTAAGTTTCGAATGCTGCTTTACTAATATCTGAGCTTACCAATACTGGGATACTGAATAACTAAGTCTACTAATATTAATAACTGAATACTGAGGTTGAGATCATTCCTATCTAGCAGGTGATCTCTGAATTGTATTATAATGAGAATACTTAACTGAATCTGAAATCAGTCCTATCTAGTAGGTGATCTCTGAATATACTAAAAATGAAAATGATTTGACTTAGTTTGAGATCAGTCCTATCTAGTGGGTGATCTTTAAATCTGATGATATTGATACTGTTTTACTAAATTGGAGATCAGTCCTATCTAGTGGGTTATCTCTGAATCTGCCAATAATGAGAATGATCAACTGTATCTAATAGTCCTGAATCTGTACTACTAAGCTGAGTTCTTTTACTGACACTGATTTTGAAACTGAGACTATGGGAAGTAGTCATCTAACCGATATGCCCCAAATCTTAACTTGTGGGGTCCAACCAGTAATCCCAGTTGGAAGGGCGTTAGTACCATACCACGGGTAAAGACAACTTTACTTTTGTAAAGTCAGTCTTATCTAACGGGCGACCCCTAATATTAGTCCTATCTAACGGGTGATCCCTGAGTATGCCAGTCCAATCTAACAGGTGTCATCTCATACCTACACTGGGTACAAGTTCTGGAACTTAGGGATTGCTCCTAGGGATCTCAGTTCTCTCTAACAGGTGAGCCCCCATCCATAGGTTTGCTCGGTGCTGAATCCTACTCTTAACTGAAAGACATTGAACTGATTCTTTTTCTTAAACTATACTTGACTGAGCTGAATCTATTTCTGATCATGTTACTTGAATGATCTAGCTAATTTCACTTGGTTCTGAAGACTGATTGAATACTACAGAAGTTTGTTATCTGACTGAATACTACTAAGTTCTAAATTGATTACTTGAATGCTTCTGAGGTCTGAAGTGGATACTTGAATACTACTAAGATCTAAGCTGAGTACTAAACTGAAGCTGGAATAATAATAATACTGAGATTACTGAGTCTTTCTATGTTTTGTAACTATCTGAGAGTACTGAATTCTATAACTGACTGAGTTCTACTGATTGTGTCTTGATTGAGAGTATCTTGAAACTGACACCGGATCTATACTTCTAGCTTATTTATTGGGTATAAATACCCCCAAGACTCGATAGCATAATAGTTAAACATAACCATTCTTGAATAATCATGACACTGGACTTTCATTTACCATTACAATCACTAAAGCATTTCTTCAAGCACTTGTGGATTTTAAAACATGTAAAGGTATAGGGATGCATACTAATTTCTCATAATTCATTCAATAAGGAATGCACAAGCATAAGAATGCATGAAATATATCATAATTCACTCACTAAGGCATTTCAACAAACACTTGGCATACATGAACATTCACACAATTTGGGATTTCTTGTCAACATGCTATAATGACCCTATTTCCTTCACTCAAGCATTTTATCAAACATATGGGGAGCATTCTTTGGTTATACAATAAATACTACACCTAAGTATCATGATTTCATCAACCAACATGCAACTTGAAGAGGGTTTATCATGAACATCACATAATTCATCACATTCTAGAATCAATTCTTAAAACCTGTAGTCTAAATCATGAATTAAAACTCAACAACACATAATCATGAACTTCAATACATATAAATCATGAAATCTCATAAATACATAAAATTTGTAATTTTGAAAAGGATTCTTGGACTTCTTGGGTTGAAGGAATCCAAGAATCAACATCTAACAAACCTTAGTTCTTGATTTTATGAAGACAGATGATAGAATTTTCTTGAATTTGGATCCCCAATTAAAATTCCCTAAATTGTTCTTGAGTGAAATTAAGAGAAGAGAGTATATTTTGATTGAATTGGGGCTAAATGCCATGTTATAGGCTTATATAGGGGTGGGAAATACCTATTCTATCCTTAAAATAACTCAAAATGGGGTATTTATGTCACTTGGGCCATAAGATATACGACGCACAACTATCGCGTAAACTAGGTTGTACGGCTTAAATTTTATCGCCTCAGTTAGATTATTCATCGCACAACTTATGGCATAAGTTAGGTTATGCATCGCACACCTTATGGCATAACCATTCTAGTAGCCTTAGGCGATTTGTTAGGCGACACACTCTACTGTACAAAGCCACAACTTCTTGCTCGGGTGTTGGATTTTGGTAAAATTGATATTGTTGGAAAGATAATTCAATTTTCTATAATTTTTTGGGTATAAATCTTTCAAAATACCACATATACATCATGTTATGCTCATTCAAAGATGAACCTTGCTAAATCAAATACTAAAATTTGTTGGATTCGAAAGCTCTGCCTTACTCTAAGTGACTCTTATGAACATGATTAACACACCATAAGCTCTCTTATCACTAGGATACTCATTGTAAGTTATGTACTCAAATATAAATCACAGGATAAGAGGTTTCATGCGTAGGACTTATGGCTTATTTTCTAGCTTAGAAATATACGGGGTATTACCCTTATGAAATGAAGAAATTCCAATACTTAGCCAAATTTTCTAAGTGTTAAGCCTCTCTTGGAATGCTTTAAAATCTCCAACGACTAGGACAATTTATGGGGTCTTACAAGTTCTCCACAAGGCGAGTTGACTAATGTAAAAATTTGCCAATCTATTCATGTTATTGATAAGTTGGTTACTGCTCAAGCTAAGCAGGATGCATATGGTGTTTTATCTGCTAAGGCTATAAGGGTTGACCACTTTATGAAGATAAATCCTCTTACTTTTATTGGATTAAAGGTAGAGAAGGATCCTTGGGCTTTCTTAGATAAAATGGAGAAAATATCCAGGGTAATGCAGGCCATAAATATGGAAGGGGTAAACTTTGTAGCTTATCATCTCAAGGATGTTCCATACCAATGGTACGAGAAGTGGGATAGGGATAGAGGTAATGCTGAGGATTTTTCCTAATGGGAGACCTTTTCTAATATTTTTTTGGATTGCTTCTTTCCTCAGGAGATGAGGAAAGTGAAGATGGAGGAGTTTGTTATTCTTAAGCTGGAAAGAATGTCTATCAAGGAATAGGCCTTAAAGTTTCATCAGCTGTCAAGGTATGCTCTGGACCTGGTGTCTTATATGAGAGTGAGGAAGAGAAAGTTTACTTCTAGGCTATCTTAGGATTTTATACTTAAAAGCAAGACTACTATAGTAATTAAGGATTTAGATATTTTAAGGTTGGTTGTTCACAAGCAACAGGTGGAGGATGAAAAGAGAAATCTGGAAAAGTTTGGGAAAGATAGGGTAAGAAGAGTAAGTTCTCTAAGCAGGGTAGTGCTTAGTAATCGGGTGGTTGGGATAGCGGCAGATGGAGAAAAAAGAAGTGGGGGAGTTCTGGTTTCTTCTTCACCGCTAGTGCTCCTTATCTAAGGCAGTTAGGTGATAGGAGTCAGCAAGGTAATGATAAATTTTAGGCATAAGGTTCCCAATCTCAGGCGAGTGGGGCACAGTCAGCATTTTTGTGTCCTCTTTCCAATTTTGTGGTTATATTCCTTGGGGATTTTGTGATGAAGGAAGGCCAGGCCATATGTTTAGAAATTGTTTGGTTGGTAAGGGTGCTTCAGGAGTGGTCAAAGCTTCGGTTGCTTCATCTTTGATCCTGCGCCTAATGGTTCAGCTTTGATGTCTGCTCCTACTTCTTGTAACGGCATAGGCCAGAAAAGCTTGTATGTATTTGCATCTCGGTAGAAATCTGAGGCATCACTTGATGTTATTATTGGTACATTATAACTCTTTTATCATGATATGTATTGTCTACTTGATTTGGGGTCCATTTTTTCCAATGTGACCCCATATTAGGCTGTATGTTTTTATTTTGATCCTGAGGTTATTTCAGATCTTTTTTCTATTTCTAACCCAGTAGGTAACTCGTTTATTGCTAAAAGAGTCTATAGGGTGTGTGTGGTATCTTTTGGTGGCAAGCAGTCCTTGGTAGATTTGTTTAAGTTGGATATGATGGATTTTAACGTTATTTTGGGGATGGGTTGGTTACACTCTTATTATACGTCCTTAGATTTATGGACTCATACGGTTGTCTTTAGGTTCCCTATTTAACCGGTTATAGAGTGGGAAGGTGGTTCCCTAGTTCCTAAGGGGAGGTTTATTTCTTATCTTAGAGCTCAGAGATTAATCTCCAAAGAGTGTCTTTATCACTTGGTTCGAGTTAAAGATTCTATTTCATAGGGTCCTTTTTTCACTTGATTCTGGTGGTAAGTGAGTTTCCTGAGTTCTTTACAAATGATCTTCCTGGTGTTCCTTCGAATAAGGAGATTGAGTTTGGTATTGGTTTTGTTCTGAACACTCATCAAATATCTATTCCTCCTTATAGAATGGCTTCGGATCAGTTGAGGGAACTCAAAGAGCAACTTAAGCATCTTCTGGATAAGGGGTTTATTTATCCTAGTGTATCCCTATGGGGTGCATCAGTGTTGTTCGTGTGCAAGAAGGATGGTTCCCTTTGGATGTGCATTGACTATCGGTAGTTGAATAAGGTAACATTTAAGAACAAGTATCCTCTTCCAAGGATATATGACTTGTTTGTTTAGTTGAAAGGTGCAAAGTTCTTTTCTGAGATAGATCTTTGGTCTGGGTATTATCATATTAAGATTAGGGAGAAGGATATCCCTAAGATGGCTTTTCGTACTCGGTATGGGCACTTTGAGTTCTTGGTTATGTCATTTGGCTTGTCTAATGCCTCAACAATATTTATGGATTTGATGAATAGGGTTTTTAGGAAGTTTTGGATCTTTTTATCATTGTATTAATTGATAACATCTTGGTGTATTTTATAAGTGAGGTGGATCATGCCACCTCCGTGCGGTGTTATAGACCTTTAAAGAGCAGCAATTGTATGCCGAGTTCCCCAAGTGTGTGTTTTTATTGAATGTTGTAACTTTCTTGGGTCATATTATTTATAGTGAAGGGATCATGGTGTATCCTCAAAAGGTGGTTGTGGTTAAAAGGTGGCCTAGAGCCATGACTCCAACCAAAATTCAGAGCTTCTTGGGTTTGGCTAGGTATTATAGGAGGTTTGTTGAGGGGTTTTCTTTGATAGCTGCTCCATTGACTAAGTTAACTTAGAAGAAGGTAGAGTTCTCTTAATTAGAAATGTGTAAAGGGAGTTTTGAGATGCTTAAGGATAAGCTAACTTCATCTCTAGTTCTGACCTTGCTTGAGGGTAATGAGGGATTTGTGGTTTATTTTGATGCGTCCCAAGTGGGACTTGGCTGTGTCTTAATGCAGCATAGAAAGGTGATTGCCTATGCTGCCGGGCAGTTGAAGGAGCATGAGAGGAATTATCCTATTCATGATTTGGAGCTTTTGGTGGTGGTTTTTTCTTTGAAAATCTGGCGGCATTGTTTGTATGGAGTGCACGTAGATATCTTTTCTGATTAAAAGAGTTTGCAGTATGTGTTCATTTATAAAGAGTTAAATCTCAGGAAAAGTAGATGGTTGGATCTTCTTAAAAACTATGATATGAGTCTTCACTGTTACCCAGGTAAAGCTAACATGGTCGATGGTGCTCTTAGCAGGTTGTCCATGGGGATTTTGGCTCATGTAGAGGAAGGAAAGCGGGAATTGATAAAGGATATTCACCTGTTGGCCAATCCTGGAGTATGTCTTTTGGACTCCAAGGATGGTGGGGTAATGGTTCAAGAATTGGTTAGGTCGTCTCTTGGTGCATAAATAAAGCAGAAGCAAGTGCTAAATCCAGTCTTGATGAAAATCAAGAGTGATATTGGTGTGAAAAAGTTAATGGTATTCAAGATCAGTGGTGATGGTACTTTATGGTACTAAGGGAGGTTGTGCGTTCCTGATGTCGATGATTTGAGACAAAGGATTTCGGCTGAGGTGCATGAATCGTGCTATGCTGTTCATTCCGATTCGACAAAAAGGATGTGGCTGATTTTGTAGCCAAGTGCATGGTGTGCCAACAAGTCAAAGTTGAGCACATGAGGCCTAGCGGGTTATATCAAGAAACTTATTTGCCCGAATGGAAATGGGAGGAGATCAACATGGATTTTGTTACCGATCTTCCTCAATCTCAAAACCAATTTAATTCGATTTAGGTCATGGGTGATAGGATGACATAGTTTGCTCACGTCTTGCAGTGAGGACTACCTTTTAGGTGGAGAACTATGAGAAGTTATATCTTTATGAGATTGTAAAATTGCATGGGGTACCTATTTCGGTTATCTCTGATCGTGGTACGTTGTTTTCATCTGAATTCTGGTAGTCTTTTAAGAAAGGATTGGGTATTAGGGTGAGTCTGAGTACTACTTTTCATCCTCAGATAGATGGTCAAGTGGGAAAAACTATTCAGAATTGGAGGATATGCTTAGGGCTTGTGTGATTGACTATGGTGAAATCGGGTTAAGCATCTACCTCTAGTAGAGTTTGCTTACAACAATAGCTATCATTCTAGTATTGGTATGGCCTCTTTTAAGGCACTGTATTGTAAGAGGTATAGATCTCCTATTGGGTGGTTTGATCTTGGTGAGGCGGATATATTTGGTTCGGATTTAGTTTATCATGCTATGGAAAAGGTTAAGGTGGTTTAAGATAGACATAAGGCTGCCTAAAGTAGCCAAAAGTCCTATGCGAATGAAAGGCAAAGAGACTTGGAGTTTAAGGTTGGGGATAAGGTGTTCCTAAAGGTATCTTCCATGAAGGGAGTAATGCATTTTTTTTCACGACCGAACCAGAGCCTAGACGTAATGGGCATCCCAAGTCCAACCAGGGCCGGAGACTGCCCCCTTTACCCAATCCAACCACCTCATGTAGCCTTAGATGAGCTGAATTACAAGATTGTGCGAACGGTCTCATGAAAAATCTGGGATAGAATCACAACCGTGACCAACCCAACCGAGTCCACCCGCACCAAACCAACCATCCAACCATCCAACCATACCAAACCAAAGAGGATAACAAAACATAATAGGCTGATCAATCCCAAAATGTAATATGATGGAACAACCAACAATATTGTCCAATGATGTCAGCCCCAACACCAATACCAATGCAAAGGTCAATACCAATACCGATACCGCCCATACCAACCCCGAGAAGCACCATAAATCCTCTAACCAAAAGAATAAAAATATTCGGTTGGGACATGCCCCCAACCATGGCCAAAACCAATATCCAAAATAAAGTCAAAACGTCCAACACTATCAATAACATAAAATGATGCCTTCTAAAAGAATGGAAGCTCACTACTTTAGTACAAATGTTGTCCCCGAGTCAATAACTATGTAGGAGGAGTCGAAGGGACGGTTCCTGCATAGCGTGGGTATACAACCGCCAGTAGATGGGTTAGCGATGACCGCTAGCATGAAACTCAGGGTAAGGATAAAACAATGCCATTTATAAAACCAAGTAAATCTATCCATAATGCATACAACCATACATATATATAAGTGCGAGGAAAGGAAGTTGGGTTTAGCATGTCTTTAAAACCTTTACTTGGGCTATATAGCTTGGCCGTCCTAACCACCCATGGGCGATATGGATTCAGCTCCCCCTGTTGAAAGGGTCCCAATGCATGTAGCCGCATGACCAGGCAATATCCCATGGGAAGACTAGTATATCCCCCAATATAAAATATGACACACGACATGGTCATCAAGACTCCTCATATCGACAAATATGAGTTTCTAGTTTTAGTCTTCCCGGGACAGCTACCTTCCACGACCTTGCTACACACCCCGCCAATAATGCCCAATTAAGACCATTTCCAAGTAATCAAACTAATCCATTTACCATTTTATTAATTAAGTCTAATATCAGTTGTATCGTCATACCACCCCATTACTTGCAAGCAATATCTATATCCAAACTATTAAGGATAAGGGTACCCTCAAGTGCCTTTCTATATATCATATTAAACCACTTAGGAGACTTTCATGTTCCCCACAAGCATAACCATTTATCCTTTAGCCTTTTAAAAACTATTTGAATCATTTAAAGCTTTATTATATAAGCTGAAAACAAGGAATAGTTCAATTAAAAGAAGTCAATACAATAAACATACCTTTATAAGCATTTTATCAAACACCTTGGGGCATAATATAACCAAAACCAATTTCAAAAACCATTAAACCATTACTATGCAATCTAACTATCCAAAAACACTATTAATGCATATAAAATCATAATTAAAACCATGGGAAACCATAACCAAGAATTTAATATCATAACCCCCAAATAATAGTAGAAAACAATAATCATGAGATAGTAAAACCATGAAATAAATCATATAAACCATGACTTTAGTTGAAATTACAATGATGGAAGAGAATTGTGCCTTATACAAAGAAAGATGATAGAAGAAGATCACCAAAGCAAGACCTAAGGTTATCCCTTAGTTGAAATCCTAGCTTCCTTGCCCCAAAAGCTCTTGAGAGAATTATTGGATGTGTAGGAATAGTTTCTAAGTGTTAATGAATAGAATAATAGGGTAAATAACCTCCTAAGTATAGTATAAGTAGTGGGTCCTAAATTGGGTAAGTAGGGAAATATCCAGAATACCCCCACATAAGTTGCACAAAAATCCCATTCCCAGGGATACGGCTGACCCTTATGAGTCGTACTCTCCTATACGATTGGTTTCCATCACTCGTATCCAAGACTCAACCCTTGGATCAAACACTATCTAGTATACGACTCATCCAACCAAGTCATAACCAAAACATACGATCCATACCCATTACCCGTATCCCTGGTAGAATGAAATACCAGGAGGATCAAACACAGTCCACCATACGAGTCCTGGATACAACTCGTACCAAGACCTACGACTCGTGCCCCTATGTCGTAACCATTCCAGTGAGCAAAATGATCCCATCAACTAATACTGGTCAGTATATAATAGAACCATACCACTAGTACCCCAGTATACGGCTCGTACCATTGAGTCATATTGGGTCCAGAGAATAAGAATTCCAGGAAATTTTCTAAGGCCAAAACCAAGGATGTAACATTCTCCCCTAATAGGAACATTCAACCCTAAATGACAGACAATGTATGGATAACCAAAGACCTAATTGTATTTTCCAAGAGCCCTCTTCTTCCAATCAAACTCATATTGCTAGAAGCATTTTTCAAACTTAGGTAACTCAGACATACCTATGGTAGTCATTATTCTCTTCAGGTATAGCACTCTCTTTATTTTGCCACCCAAAAGCCTGAACAACCCAACGTTGAAAGTATCCTACCTTTTAAGGTACCCCCATCGGTCAACTATAGGCACTAATGTAGTGTTCAGTGCAAGTGGGCGGTCCTATTAAGCTATTGGAGACACTTCATTCACATCCTTCACAGCTTTAGCATACTCATATTCTACCTCTTTTGAATTGGATTTAGCCTTATCACCATTATCATTATCATTATCCTTATTATCATTATCGGAAGGTGGTTGAGGTATGTGGGGAGGAGATATAGTTGGATTCCTCCTTCGTAGGACCTTTGGAGTGGGTGAGACTGGGTCTTGGGGAACTACCTCCTTCCCCTTTGCTTTAGCAGCTGCCTTTCCTTTCTGCACAACTTTTTTTGTAGTGGTTCAATCATGCATTTCCTTGCTACTTTTTGATAAAGTCACATATTCGAAATCACTTTATTTCGTGCTAGTAGCTAGTGTTGGCTTAGCATTCTTCTTCGTAACTTACTTAGATAAGAAAGGGTTCTTGGGAGGCATAGTTCCTACAAACACACCATTATTAGTAACTAAGTAAAGAAAATGAAAGAAAAAATTAAAATTAAAGTTCAATATGCTTGTTCTGATTCGAGTATGAGTTGTGGGTACTGGTCATACCGACTGGGGTATGCCTCGTATAACCAAGTCGTATTATGTACAGTGCATGATCTTTGTTCACTGGTGAATTTATTAATCCTCCTAACCAGTCGTACCGACAGGGTATGACTCATTACCAACAGTCGTAAACTAATCAGTAATAATTAATCTAAATTTAATCCTCCCAGGTAGGTATGACTAATAGAGTACGAGTCGGATGGTCTGGATATGACTCATAAAGTCAAGTTATATCTATTCCAGAACCTTAAGATTGTTAGAGTTCTATGCTGTCAGTAGGTATGAGTCCCATTTCCTAAAATACCCACTATGATTTTTAGCTATATCCATAATTTAATCCTACACAAACATATAAAAATCCATTTCCAAACCCTAGTTCTTCCCCAAGTTCCTATTTTTAAAAATAATGACATAACTAGGGTACCAACAACTTTAATAATTGCATAATTCACACTCAAACTAAGTTTACAATATCCAATACTACTAATTTCAACTTACAAAGTAGAGAAAATAAGTTTAGAAACCTACTTGGTGAGTGATGAATAGCAGATCTTAATTTTGGATCTTATTTCCTCAAATTCGAGTTTAAATCACACAAATTGAAAGATTTGGAGTTGTTGGTAGCTAAATTAAGTTTAAAACACTAAGATTTTGTCGATTGAAGCTTGAAATTAGGGTGAGGAATGGAGTGGGCGCGAGTAGTTACGATCAGGTGCCCGATCGTGTTCTTTTTCATCTTTTATTTAAGCATTGGGCTTGGTCCACCCAATTATTTGACCTAGTAATCATGGGTATGAGTTATGTATAGGACTCTTACCCAGGCTTACGGGTCATGTATCTGACTTGTATAGCCCTCGAACTTACCTGGGTTTCTAGAGTAGTTACGACTCAAGGTGATGAATCGTACCTTAAGGGTATAACTTATTCTAAGAGTCATATCCTTTCCAGAAACTTTTTCCTGATTCTAATTTTGTTCCCATATATTGTTCAAAAATTTGAATTTTTTTGTTTAATTTTGTCATATGTCGCACTATTTTAATGTACTATCTATTATTTTTCATTTAGTGCATTCAACTAGTGCACTATCTAGCATTTTGGTGTAATTTTGTCCTCGTAGATTTTTTATTTTTTATATACTAAATTGATACTTTTTTTATTGTATATATTAAATTTACACTTTGTTTATAATTTTTTTTACATAGTGCATTAAATTTGCGCACTATTTAATATTTTTATATAACATATAGTTCATAATATTTGTGCACTATCCACAGATTCTGACACATCTTACTCTAACATGTCAAGGTCATTCACATTGGTAAGACATTTCAATATGATGCATATTTTTTGTGCACTATATCAAATGTTTAATTTCTTCAACGGATATTAAAAAATTCTATATAAAGAGAACATCTATAGAGCATACTTCATCTTCATCACTTCAACATCTTCAAATTTTTTATAATTCAACTAACTTTCTATTCATTGAAGTCTTAAAGAATGAGTGAATATGTCAAAGTTGCACTTTTTGGGATGGTGAAGTTGTCCACGAGGGTAATACAATATATTATAGTATTTCTCCTGAGTGCAACGTCAAGTATCCGATTTCAATAGGTTATGAAGAGTTTGTTGATTCAATTTTTAGAAGGATAAAAATTAAACGTGGCAATTATGATTTATTTATAATCGGACAATATCCAAATTCCGTCACATCACAAGGTCTGATAAATTATAGGAAATGAATTATCAGTGATGATGAGTCATTGATAGAATTTCTAAGGGCTCCTTGTGATTATGTCAGTCAAGTAAAGTTAAACATTCTTCAAGTTTATGTTAAGAAGGAGCGGACGAATCGTCGTGCTCACTCTTCTGCACAGACGAATGTCTATACACAACTTGAGAATCCAACTAGTGTTGGTGATGCCCATTTAACTCATTATAGTAATTTTTTTGATATGAATGCTTCTCAATACATCATGTCGGGTAACATGCGAACACAATCTTCAATACTCGATCTAAACGAAACTTTGAATGAAAGTGACCGGTAACGTCTATGAATTTATGTTATTATTAATAAGTTTTATTCTCACTGCTTTGTAAAACCATTGTTATTTCATATGTTTGTTATATTTTTTTCAGGAGCTTAAATCTGCGTGAGATGTATAATTATGAATATTTTGAACGAGATTATAATCATGGCCAATCATCACAGCTTGAATTGATGGACAATGCTAGAACATCTTCAAATATTCCTCTGTCATTGAATTTTAACGCTATCGACCATTATCGGTATGAAAAATATAGTCAAGCTTATATTGATTTATATTTTTTTTGACATGTATTGAAAATATTTAATTATATAAAATATAGGGATAATGTCATGCGAGATCAACATGTTGTTGCAGAAGATATTGAAAATGGTGATCAAGCAAATTATGGTGAATAGTCACAGAGTGATGATAGTGTGCCTAATAATGCCGATGGAGGTGAATGTCCCTATGACTCGTCATCGACTGATGATGGTGTGAGGTTCAATTCTGAACAAAGATCCATGTCCATGAGCCCTTATACTCAACATGAATCAATTCCACAGACATCGATTCAAAGACCGCCACCAATGTCACAATCAAATAATAGACCCTGTTTTTATTCTAATGAAATTTCATTTATTGATTATTTTCAAGAAGGACCCGATGTGTTTATGGATATGCATGAAAATGCTTTTGTACCTACAGGTGTGTGGCGTGAACTGACTGATTTTTTAAATGATAATTTTTCTCTTGCTAGTCAGATGTTGTTCAAATCAAAAAAAGATCTACAATGAGCGGTTAAACTCTATCATATTAAAGAAGGGACAGAATTTTTTGTTGTTAAGTCAGAAAAAGAAGTCTTCAGAATTTGTTGTAAACGTGTAGACCAAGGTTGTTCTTTCAAACTTTGTGCTACCAAGGATAGTAATAACAACTTGTGAAAAATTAGAAAATACATCGGCAAACATACTTGTAATAAGGGTGATTGTCACGGAGCTCACGTAAATTTGGATATAGACATGATTGCAACTGTTCTTGTGCCGTATATTGAAAAAACACCAAGGTACTAATTTTTATTGAGTTCATTTGACTATAAAAATCAATACTTATCTTTTCGTCTATAATTATTTAGCATTATTGTTCTCAGGTACCCGATCAAAGAATGTCAAATCTTTGTTCTCAATAAGTACCGCAAAATAATTAGTCGGCGATAGACATATCTTGGAAAAAAGCGTGTCTTTGAATAAGTCTATGGAAATTGAAAGAGTTCATTTCATGAATTGCCAAGATTTATCGCTGCTATGAAATATTTCAATTCAGGCTTTGTTGATGAATGGCAATTCGAACACCATGAGGGAGTTAATGAACGGATTTTCAATTATGTGTTTTGGACGTTTAAGCCATGTGTTGATGGCTTTCGTTATTGTCGGCCAGTGATATTAATAGACGGAACACATGTATATGGTAAGTATGATATCAAGTTGTTGATTGCAGTTGGTAAGATGACAATGACTCTATTTTTCCTTTGGCTTTTGCAATAGCAGCGCATGAAAGTCTTGATACATGGACCAAGTTTCTGAGTGATTTGCATCAACATGTTATGCGTGGTCGTCAAGGTATTACATTGATATCTGACAGACATCACGACATACTTGGAAGTGTTTCTACCGAGCATAACTGGCAAGCTTCTTTTGCCTATCAGCGTTATTGCTTAAGGCATTTGAAGGCCAATTGTCAAAGGACTTATAAAAGTGTTCGACTGAACAATCTACTATGGGCTGCTGCAAATGCTACCCAAGAGAAAAAGTTTTTGTTACAAATGGAATTAATCAAGGAGACACACTTTCCAGCATACGAGTGGTTGATGAATATTGACTTAGAAAAAAGAACCATACACAAGGATAATGGGAGGAGATGGGGTATGCTCATAACAAATAGCTCCGAGTCATTTAATGGCATGCTAAAATCCGCTAGAGGCCTACCAGTGACTGCAATGGTCAAAATGCCATATAGTATGATTGTGGATCGTTTTGTTCAGAGATCAAAGTATGCAAAACAACTATTGACTGACAAACAAAAATGGATGCCAAATCCATTCAAAAAATTTGAGGAATACAGGAAAAAGGCATCGATGCATAGTATCCAAAATTATCTTGTAACAGATAATATATTTGAAGTGAGGACATTCAACTCCCATCATGGAAAGGGTGGTAATAAGCAAATTGTTAATGAGACACAAAGAGCATGTACATGTGAAAAATGGCAGTCAAATCACTTTCCATGTTCTCATATCATTAGGGTGTTCGAATTTGTTGGTAATCCTGCATGGGATTATATTGCATTTGAATTCTCTATGGCTTGGTACAAAAAAGCTTACTCTGGGCAGTTGATTCCACTTGGTGACGAAGACTATTGACCAGAAAGCCCATTTTTCATGATTGCAAACAAAAATTTCTCGCGCAAAGTAAAGGTCAAGTCCACCACACATATTTTCAATGAAATGAATGTTTCACAAAGTAGTCTTTCTCGAAAATGCTATACTTGTAGACAACCAAGACATGATAAGCGCAATTGTCCATCTAGAGAGCGTAATGCTAATGCATATCGAGCAACAAATATCTCCAGTGGTGGTAGTACGTCTAGAAAATAATTTTAATTGTATGTCTTATTGTGAATTGCTTTATATGTTATTGTATTACGTATTTGCAAGTGAATGAATGGTGTAAGTGTTTTATTATGAGATGGTGTAAGTGTTTCTTTAGAAATAATAACATCTTCAGCTTTAGTAGGGTTCTTTGAAACTCCCTCATTTTTTATTCGTCTAATATCAGACCAACTTTTCATTGGAGCTTTGCGTAATGTGTCGTAAGATGTAATGTTTTTCTTTATACTTGTAATGTGTTATATATAAAGTTGTGTCATCAATCAAATACATCAGTCAATCAGTCAAAAGAGGAGTCCACAGTGGAAGGTGCATATATTATGTGCACTATATAGCTTGTAGGTTTCAGAAATGTGTCATAAAAAGTTGTGTTGTCAATCAAAGAGGTCAGTAGAAGGAGTATATATTACTTGTCCATTACTTTCAATATTTCTCAAAATAATTTTCTTTCAATTTCCTCTATCACTTTCCTTTAATTTCTCCTATCTTACCTACTTAAATTGCAATTTCTTGCTCCATGAATTATAATAGAAGACTTATTTGTGCATGTAGGTTTCCTCCAATTGTTAGAATGTCATGGTCGAATGACAATCCCGGACGTAGATTTTTCGGTTGTATGCATTATGGTGTATGTAACATTTATATTTTCAATTCTTATCATTTTTTCTTAGTAAGTAACTTTTAAAACTTTATTTTCCATGAATTGCAGTCTCCATTTCGTACTTCTTGCAAATTTTTCGATTGGTATGATCCTGAATTTCCACGTCAGGTGAATGTTATAATTTTAGGCTTGTTGAAAATGACCAACAAACAACAAAAGGATGTTGAAGCTAATTTTGAGCATTAGTTTGATATGTAATGTGATGATGCTTATTTACATTTTATGTTGTTGAAAGAGAATTAGTTTCATTGGTGTATGTTTGATGGTGAAGTTAACGCTCACTTAGATAAAAAGACAATTAGTATAACTTTTTGATTTAGTCTATATATGATGTTGTATTTTGATGAATATAATAGTATTTCTCTGCTGATTAAAGCAATATATATGCGGTTTAGTGTGGTCAAATAATTGCCATTTAGTGGACTAAAATTTATAATTGTTAACGTATTTAAATCTATTTAGTTTTGTTAATTATCAAATTATTTTGACAAAAACTTATTGTGAACT
Source organism: Capsicum annuum (assembly GCF_002878395.1). Taxonomy (NCBI): domain Eukaryota; kingdom Viridiplantae; phylum Streptophyta; class Magnoliopsida; order Solanales; family Solanaceae; genus Capsicum; species Capsicum annuum. Next base: position 110,107,997 of record NC_061111.1, on the reverse strand, counting down.
CAAATAAATTGTTAATATTTTGACATTTATAATTTTAATTTTTTTTTCTTGTATAACTTCAAATAAGTAGTAATTTATAGATTTTATAATAAGTAAAAAAAATTTAAAAATTAATTAAATATATTTAAAATTATAATATTGGACCCATAAAAAAAGCATTAACCACCCCAAGAAGAATGAAGAATAGTTCTTTACATTTATTTAAGACAACATGCTTTCAAAGATAAATTGAACTTTAAATATTCAGAAAGATATATATTACAACTTTCAACTGCAAAAGGTTAAGACAACGAACATTCACTTTTGTTCAAATGTGAACCTAGATGATAATGACAAAGAAATTAAATATGATAAAGAGTCAAAGTTAAAGTAGTCCCCCACCATACTAAATCTCCAGCAAACACCTGTAAATTGTTATCAAAACAAACCATAGCTGCTGAAATTGACATATTGCAGTGACAGCTTTTGCCCAAACTGAAATCTTCATATTTTGAAACCAAATGAGATTAGTTCCAAAGTCAATAATTGTCTATTGTACAAAGGCATGTATGTACAAAGAAGTATATAAAAATAAATATGAAGTTCTTTTTTAAAACGGACAACACAACTACGTGCCACAACTTCTATGTCATATCAACTCTCGCAACCTCAGCCCTCCATGCGCAGCATCGTCTCTATCTCTGTTGTCCCTCCTTGTTATAGCAGCAATCAGATCAGCACAATGCTTACCTTTATGATTGTTCTTGCGTGCCGGAATCTACAAAAAATAGTTACACATAAGTAGATAATGTCAAGCTAATTATAGTAAATAAATTATGAATATTAGTGCATATATTGTAAAAATTACCCGTGTATCCTCCATAATATCCATTGGTACATGAGATGCATCCATGTCAGAGGTTTGAACCGGAATGGATGACGATGAGCAAAGAAAATCCTGAGACTGATTAATAGTTTATTGTTAAAAAAAGAATTTGATAATGAAAAAGAAAAAAAAAATTATGAAGTAATTGTTAATACTAACCGCTACATCTCTAAATTTTAGCGAGCCAAAACTCAAATGTAGAGTACAAGTCAAGTCTCGAGAAGGCATGTTGCAATATGACTGTCGATTGGGTTCATCAACGCAAGCGGGTGCAACAAATATGGAGAAATTATGCGGCTCAGGCATGGATGAACAACTTGGCGTGAACGGTGATGGATGAAAATGCGGTGAATGAACTGCTCATAATGTCCAACAGGGTCATCATCTGCCATTGTCTGATGCTCTGGCTCTGGAGGGGTAAGTAATGGCACATCTCCTACTCCCTCGTTTATGAAGACATTGTGTCTACGTCCATGTCCATGGCCATGTCCTTCTCTCCGCACAGCTGCATCACTACATCCATGTGTACGTGCATGTCCACGTCCCCCCACCTCCTTCATACATCCCGATTGGCTGCTGATACTGTTCGTTCGAAATTGTAAGTCCCTGCAAGGTTTGATTTGCCTGCTCAAAGATCCTTTTAATATCATTAGCTATCTCAGCTCCACAGTCTCTAGTCTCCGGTCTCTCCATCCACAGTAACACCTTATCATACATCTGGTGAAGGCCTCTACGCATCGCCTCATGTGAAGGCGCAATCGCTACATGCCTAGAATAACTGAGAGTGGGGTTGCCCAATAACAACCGACCGTGTTGCAAATATCATTCCATATAGGCGTCTAAGTTGGCATTGTCATGTACTTCCACAACTCTAGGCTGCCAACGAATCCACATATCAACACAATTCCAATGATGTGAAATAAAGTCTTGGTCGACGGTAAATTGACCATCATGCCTAGTATGGTCAGCTAGCCATAGAGGAACCTCTGGAATGTATTATGAAAGCCCAAACTATTGCATCACTCTATCCGCTGGGTGCCACTCTATGACTTCTAAACAAAATATCGGTACCCTCACTAGCCACATCGGCTCACCAGTAGTGCAACAAGGAGGTAAGGTATGAGGGATGTCATGATAAGGTGTCCATACAAACTAAATAAAAATAAAATAGTCAATAAACAATGAGAATGGATATAAAACAAAGGAAAATTGAGAATGAATTTAAAAGAAAAGGAAACTATAAGAAATGTATATAAAACATCAAGAATCGGTTGGTTTTAACCGATAAACTACAAACAACAAACACGGGAAACTAACTTATTGTTGAACCATGAAAATGATAGGTTTTAGAATCTTGCTTGTTTTCTATTTCAAAGGAAAATTGATTATTGAAGGTTGAAGGAATGATGTATATGTTCAAAAAAATATAAGTGGAGCTCAAGACGTATACTGCAGGTTTCAGTTATTTCTATAGTTTAATGATTTCACTTACTATTAATCCATTGTCATGTTGATGATCCATTCAAATGTGCTAATGAGATTAGTTAATTAGCAATACGACACGACACGACTAAAAATATGACCAACACGACACGATACATTAGTTAATTAGCTAAGAAAATATCCTCTCTTACTAGTCAAATAACTCAAAAATATCCTCTTCATTAGTTAATTAGCTAAGAAATTACCCTCTCCAACTACCCAACTTACTCAAAAATATCATTCTTACTAATGGTTGCTCCAAAACGGAGAAGAAGACGATCAACTTTACCCTTGAACTATTTGAAATAGGATAATGTTTCTTTGTTCTTTAAAATTAGTATCTTTTTTGACCTACTTCGAAAAGTTTAGAATTTAATTGCAAATTATGGGAATAGATTATTCCAGTTTAGTGTGGACGCAGGGACCTAAAGTCCAAAATTCCTTCTAATTTTAGTACTTAATTAAAAATTGAAATGTGAAATTAGTTTTATTAATTGGCCTTTAATTAACAAACATAAGACTGACAAATATTAGAGTCAATTTTTTGGGCTGAAGGGTACAATTCTAATGTCAGTTAGGAAGTCATTTTCTATGAAAAATAATTCCCATAATCCAACTGCTGCTATTTTACGACAAAGAAAAAGTATGGTATGAATTTTGACCAAGTACTATTAAGTTGTCAATGAATGGTGTGTTTGTTGTGGGGGAAAATATTTTTTTTTGGAAATATTTACAATTTTTTTTCATGTTGGGTTGATTAAAGTATATTTCTTACCAATGTTTCATAAAATAAAAAAGAAATAACTTTATTCGTAAGTTAAGAAAATAAGTTTCTTAGAAGTTGAAAAAAATTAATTTTCTTGACGAAATAAGAAAAATTAATATTATAAGTGGGACTACACAAAGGTCAATTATCTTATTCCCACCTTAGCAAAAATAAATGTGAATTTATCTAATCATCCTAGCAATGTAGTCTAAAGTTGTGGTTCATATATACACCAATTACAATTAATAACTTGCAATCATAAGGTAACTTAATATATCGAAATATAAAGAAACATACTTGGTCGGATGTCAAGTGATCAAGCTGATCTCTCATGGGGACTAGGGCATGGTGTGTCTCTGTATCACACTTACCACTTTCTACCATATGGCATCAATGGCTCAACCAAGGGAAGGACCCTCTCCCAAGTCCATACCTAAATGTTACATATTATTTAATGTTAACCAAACTAATGAATAATTGAACTGACACTAACATAATAAGATAAGATACCTGGAGGAGAGGACCGAATCCTCCAAGTTTTTTTCCTTCAATAGATATCTGACAAAGACAATGGTAAAGATAGGCTAGAACAGCCCTGCCCCAGTTGTAAGTCCCCGTCTTGTCAAGATCAACAAGAAAGTACAAGAATCACAAACTTAAGCGATTCCCCGATGTGTTCGGGAATAGGATAGCTCCTAAACTCAACAGTATGTACAGTCGAGCCATCCCCTGAACTCTATCATTGAGAGTATCATCTGTAATGGGATCTTGAATAGCCTGTTGCTGAATATACTTGACTAATGCATGTAGGTAAAGACAGCTAGTCCCTGAAAAATCCTTCGGGGCAGGACTGAAGCCAGTAAGATCTTGGAGTAACATAGCCCAATTTAGACTACGATGCATTAGATCTCAATATGTCACAGCATTTCCCTCAATGCACAATCCAAATAAAATTTGGATATCTTGCAAGGTCAAAGTGACCTCTCCAAAGAGTAGGTGAAAAGTGTGTGTTTCAGGCCTCCACCGCTCAATCATGGTCGTGATAAGCTTATGATCGAGTTGTATCTTACCTACCCTAATAACGTCCCATAACCCCGCCATGAAAATATACTCTATAACGCGCTGATGGGGGGCTTCTTAAAAATCTTCCATGCTATATCAATTTTTTTTGGAGTCACAGTCTCATTACAATCAAGCTTTCGTTTTCATAATTTTTGCAACCTGTGAGTCGCTTGTAATGTAAGTAATGACCCATCAAAGGGTCCAGGATGCAAGATCTGCTGCATAATATAGACCTGTACACCAATTTTCATTAGGACTAACATCAAACCCAAGCATGCAATATTAAAATATAAACCTTGTTACATAGAGTTTACATAAAACATTGTTATGCTAATAATATAGCAGATACATCTTGATTTATGCTTTATCCCCTATGAGTTTGAACTAAAAAAGATAAACACTGACCAAATTACAAATACAATTTGCATCCTAGAATATTTTTTAAAACCAAATCTTCTAACATGAAGTAGCGCAAGTTTCGTAAATATTAAAGACACTACTTAAATTACCTTCTTGTAATATATCTTTTCTTTATGATTTGAAGTACTATACTCTTGGTGGAAATGTATGTTATAGCTAAAACAACACCAACTCAGAGTTAAGTAATGGTGTCTAAACAAAGTCTTATCCAGTACTAAAGAGTGTGTTTTGTCCCTCACAACTTTATATGGCTTATCAAGGTAATCTTCTTCTGACTTCTACGCTTTCGCATAAGTGGTCTTTTAAATTTTAATGGATTCATAAACAATTTCTCCAAGTAAGTTTCATCTAGTAATTTCAAAGAGAGTTAACTGAAAATATATCTTATGTTCTTCATCTAATTAGAATAAGCAGAAAACATTTTCTGTTGTTTATGCAATGAGATTTCCTGTGCAATTTATTTAACTACAACACTAAGATAGTTAAAATGATGCAATAAACTATCACAAAATGCTATTTTTTAATAAATAAAAAATATAAAAATAGAGAAGTTAGCATACCAACTGAAGAAAAGAAGCTGATTTTTTAATTCAAAGGCCCTCCACGTTGTTACCCCACGTTGTTTCAAGTGAAATGGACTAGACTGGGTGAAGGGGGACCATGGAAAAAGTTTTAGAAAAGTGGAAGGGGGACCATCGGAGAAGGATTTTAATTTGGAAAAAAGACGAGGAACACAGGGAATGGTAGGGTAGATAGTAAGGGTGATAGATATTTTTTTTATATGGTGTACTTTTTCTGTGCACCATATTAAAAAAAAGGATTGTGCACCATATTAAAAAAAAGGATTAAAAAAAAGGATGGTGCACCTTTTTTGTGCACCATATATATTTTTTTTCATATGGTGCACAAAAACTATGCACCATATAAGAAAAATGAATGGTGTGCAAAAAAAGTGCACCATATATATTTTTTTTCATATGGGGCACAAAAAAAGTGCACCATATAAAAAAAAATGAATGGTGCACAAAAAAAGTGCATCATCCACTTTTAACACCGTTAGTTTGAAACGTTAGAAAAAAATATGATATGGTGCACAAAAAAAGTGCACCAAACCTATTTTGGTTACTTTCTAATTTAAGGACATATTTTTGTCACTTTTTAAATTTTTGGGCATATGTTGGTCGTGCACTCTATTATTATTTATTTAAATAATAAGATAGAAAGAAAAGGGAAAAAAATTTGGCCATAAAATCTGGCCATAATTTGGCCATAAATAGTAATAAACTCTATTCACACTATAAGCTAGTTAGTTTTAAGACATTTTTACCCTTTTCTTCCTAAATTTGAATTTCTAACATTACTTTATTTATTATACCATTTTTCAAAACATTGAAAACTATCCCAATACATAAAAATGAATAATTTATGTATTGTATTTATAATTATTTAATTTTCTTAATTGACAATTATATAATTAAATAATTGTCAAATGTAGTAATATATAATTAAGAAAATAAAAATTAATTAGTACAAATTTATTTATTAATTGTTAGTTATATTTTTTATTTTTTTTACGTTTGTAGTTGTTTAATTTTAGTTCAACTTTTAATTATGTAGTATGGTTTATACTTTGTACATATTTTAAGAAATTTAATTACATTATTTTATTTATTTTTATCTAGTTCGATTTTATGATTTTGTTTTAATGAATATCAAAATTATTGTATGAAAATAGAGTTTTAAGGGTGGATTTCCTAACTAGTTAGCTAAGTTTTAAAAATTTTCTTCAAATATCACTTATGTTTTATTTAGGATCACAATATTACTCAACTATCACTTTTTTCCTCAAAAAATAGTAAACACCTCAAAAGTCTTATTCTCTCTTAGTAGACATGAATGTCAATAAAAAAATTATTTTAAAAAAACTAGACGAATTTAACTCATCAAACTCAAAAAAAACTTATCCGTACTAAAACTTGACATATATTTTTTCAAGGGTTATTTTTCTCAATGGCCTCTCATATTTTTTGAATTTCCTAAAAAAATTATTTTTATCCTTTTAGAGATAATAATATGACTCAACTATCACAACTATTCTAAAAAAAAAGCAAGTATCTTACATGTCTCTTTCTCTTCTAATTGATGGGCCATGTTATTAAATTATTTTTTATAATAATAGACTTATTTAAATCATCAAACTTATTTAGTCAAAATTATATTCTTATTCTTTTCTTTACAAAAATATATTAATTTATTAAGAAAAAATTTCATGCTTAGAAATCTTTTATCATTGCTTAAACTTTCAAATTTTTTCTAAAGTTATTTTCTTGGATTGTTATAAATAATTAAGGAGTCGCTTATAAAAATTATATTTTGTTTTTGCTAAGACAATAATATCACTCAGTTATTAATATTTTTCTCAAAAAAATCAATAAGTACCTTGAAAGTTTCCTCTTATTCTAATTAGCATGTTATGTCAGTAAACCAACATTTTTTAAAAAATAATAAACAAATTAAATCCGCAAACTCATTTAACCAAAATAATAGTTTTATATTTTTAAAAATATATATTAATTTATTAAGAAGAAATTCTCATACTTATTTATTTATATTTTTTTCTAGAGTTATTTTCCTAGATAATTATTCAGGTTTTTATATATAATGTCTGCAAAGATCAGTTGCTCTCTAAATAAAATAATATCACTAAATTACATAAGTTATCTAGAGATTTTTATTTGCATTTAAAATAATATGATAAAGATTAAGTATGGTAAAGAATTTCTAAATAGGAAAATTAAACTAATGCATTTTTTTTAATAAAAAAAAAGAATAAAGTTATAACTTTGAGAAAAACGGTTTGATGAATTAAATAATTTATTATTTAAAAAATATGATTTTAATGATATGGCATGTCAACTA
>NC_061111.1:110047498-110097483 GCF_002878395.1 Capsicum annuum | reverse complement strand
AGTAGTACATATACATTGAATGGTGCATATATATGTATATATATCTTCTATAGATGTGTATATTTAACATATACATGTGTATATGTTTTATAACTTAGTATATAACTATATATATATATAACTATATATATATATATTGTAATGTATATATATTGTAGTATATTTATTTAAAGTAGTACATATACATTGAATGGTGCGTATACACGTGTATATATCTTCAATAGATGTGTATATTTAACGTATACATGTGTATATGTTTTATAAATTAGTATATAACTATATATCTATATAACTATATAACTATATATATATATTGTTATGTATATATATTGTAGTATATTTTATTTAAAGTAGTACATATATATTGAATGGAGTGTATATATATGTATATATTTTCTACAGACGTGTATATTTAACGTATACATGTGTATATGTTTTATAAATTAGTATATAACTATATATATATTGTAATGTATATATATTGTAGTATATTTTATTTAAACTTTAAAGTAGTACATATATATTGAATGGTGCGTATATATGTGTATATATTTTTTAAATTCGAATGTAGTATATACTATATATATAGTGTATATATATTGTTTAACGTATTTATAATGTATATAGGTGGGTATATATAATGTATATTGAAAAAAAAGTTTTTTTTTTATATTTTGACAGGGTTTGACCGGTTTTTTAATCGGGTTTAGGCGGGTTTTATCTGGTTGGGTTAAGTGGGCCGGGTTAGGGTTGTTTTTATAAATTTTACTGTTGAGCCTGGACCGGCCCGACCCACTTAACCCCAACCCGACCCGGCCCGAACCACAACCCAGTTATTTTTGACGGGCTTGTTCCGGGTTGGCCCAACTTGGCTCACTTGACAACCTCAATTATCCAGGAGTCAAATGCATCAGAAAAATAACCACAAGAGAATAATATCAGTCACCGGCTACTGATAAAGACGTAATTACTATAGAAAGACATAGGTGAACTCCGGATGAATAAATATCCAACTGCTACCTTGGTAGCTCCAACAATTGTCCGAGTCAAGTAAGTTGCAGTGCACTCAAGTTAGGACCCACACCAAAAGGGCACAGTAGGCATGATTACAGTCCACTTGTACTTAATAGGTATCATAGGCCGACCAAGATGTAATGATCTAAATATTTGATGAAATATATAAAATTTATAATTTTATGTGATTTGATTATTTTACCCCTCTCCGTAGTTGCGTTATGATATTTTTGAGGTGTGGCAGTGATTGACATAATTTTTGATGCATTTTGATACCATTTATGCGATATTGTAGTTTTTTTATGGCTTCAAGAGCCTTATTTTAGACTTATGGGGATATCTTTTGATCTGTGCAATGGATAACTAAATGGACTGCACCAGCAGCTCCAGAATATCGATTTTAGGCTAGGTAGAACTTTGGTTTGAGTCCCGATGCACCCGAGCTCATTTCGACCTATTGATTAGAAAGTTAGAAAATTGAAAATATGGGTGTGAGACCCGCATTTGATCGAAACGACCTTGAATGTAAAATATGACATTGCCAGCAGATCCAAAATGTTGATTTTAGAGTGTTAGCATATTTGGTATGATTTTATGGCTTTTAAATCTCATTTCGACCCTCGATTTAAAAAATTATAATTTTGGATTTCGGGGGTCAACTTTGTGAAAACGATATTTTTTTTTAAAAATCAGATATAGCCATCGCGTCTGGAACATCGAATTTAGTATGGTTGCATAGTTCGCATAGTTCGTTTGCATGTATCAGACTCCGAACGAATATCGAGCACCCCGTCAAAGTCTGAATTGGACCAAAAAAATAATTTTTTTGCAAAAGCTGTGCCGAAAAATCTGCACTATTTATACTAGTTTTTGGGCCTATTTTGCTAATTTTTCATCTTTTCTCTTGAGAGTTAAACCCTAAAATAGTATGGGAGCTTAAAAGTAAAGTTTGTGGGAGCTTGGAAGCTAGATTAACACCGATTTCTTGATTTTATTAAGAATTTAAGATAAGAATTCACCATTTTCTTAGTAATTTCATGATAAATTTCTCAAAACCCCAAAAATCTAAGAGCTTGATTTTAAACTTGAATTTCACTCCTTTTCACTTGAATAATATTTTTATCTTATAATTACTAGTTTTTCATCAATTTAACCATCAAACCAACTTTGATTCTTGATTTTAACATAGATTTCAAAGATTTTACCCGATAAAGCTCAAAAATAGTTTTTCTTCGATTTGAACCTCATTTTTTGACTCGATTTAACTTGGATTTTCAGCTGTAGGTTCCTAAAAATATGTATTTTTAAAGTAAAGTTCCAATTTTGTCTTTCTTTCTCGAAAACCCATTCCGTCGGTCCGTTTTGACTCCAAACCAAAAGTAGTCAATATGGGTATCGTTGGTTTTATTTCATATTTGATATTTTTAGTGGAGTTCGAGATCGTTCATGAAAAGTAAGTTCGCGGGTTCAAGTGTAGCGGTTCGGTTTCAGCTTTCGAGGTAGGTTATGACTTAACTCTTTCAGACTGTGCTGACTAGTAAATGATGATACAAAATGCATGTTAAGGGTGGGAACTAATAATGAAAAATGTTTATCTATTTGTTGTGCCCGTGTTGGGGCCTATATGTGATATAATTGTCGAAATTGAGATATTATATGATATGTATGACCATGTGAGGTGCTACGTGATATTGATAACCTTGAATACATGTGAATAATTGTATTTTGTTGTTAAAATTCTTAATATGGTACCATTGGTATATTGTGATAATATTCATACTTTATTGGTATATGAGAATGTGGAAATTCATGGATGAAAAGAAAATAATGAGTGAATATTAGCTTATGTGGTTGTGGAAATATATCATTATGGTTGGTTGTAGAAATTTATCATGTGGTTGGTTGTGGAAATACTCATTGTGATTAGTTTTGAGTATTACATCTTCATATCATACTCATTCATGAAACATTGGTACAACCGAGGCAACATCTGAGAAACACTGTCAACACCTGATAACACTTTTTCGAGGTATGTTCCAGAAAGAAGATATGATATATGTGGATTGTATATGGGTTGAAAAGCCCCCCATGGGTCCTGCGTTGGGAGGCTTACCTATGTAGGTGTATACGGGGATTGTGCGATGATCCTATAGGTTGTGTGAGGACCTCGTGCATCATCATCATCATCACATCTTCATCATCATATATATTGCACTTAATGTATTGTGTTATGTTGTATTGTGTTGCCATATTGACTTGTTATCTATGTATTTATCGTATCTTCTTTTACTTGTATTTGATGATCTTGTATATGTATATTCCTCCTTGTTCTTCTTATATATGATATTATACATACTTTTGTTCTATCATTGGTATGATGTTATAATATATGTGATACATTAGAACTTTAGTGCAAGCGGTGTGGGCTACCGTTGTGGGATATTTTCTGATTGTAGGTGACGTGCCCTTAGTATATATTTTGAATGCTTTATTTACTAATTTGCTTGATTTACCTATGATACCTACTGTGTACAAGTGGACCGTACTCATGCCTATTGCGCCCTTTCGGTGCAGGTCCTAGCTCGAGTGCTCCTCAACTTGATTGACTCGGACAATTATTGGAGCTTCCAAGATAGCCGTTAGACATTCATGCGTCCGAAGTTCACCTCTATCTTTCTATAGTAGTTATGTATCTATTAGTATTCGAAGACAAATATTATTCTTTTGTGGTTATTTTTCCAATGTATTTGAATCTCAGATTGTATTAGTAGTTCTTACACTATTGATACCCGGTTTTGGGCATGATCGATATTTTGGATAGTCTTTTCCGCATTATTATGATTACTTGTATGGTTCGGCTTTATTCTAGAAGCCTTACCTTGGGATATTTCTATCTTTTTCTTTTTTTGTATCAGTTTGGGTGATAGGATTACTTGTCAAGGTACGCCACGACAAGTGCCATCATGACCCTCATTTTTGGGTCATGACAAATTGGTATTAGAGCAGCCAGGTTTTATTGGTCTTAAAGGTGTAATAATGGGATGTCTAATAGAGTCTTGAAGATCGATACGTAGACGTCTGTATCTATCTTCGAGAGTCTATAGGATATCTTTAGGAAAATTTCCTTATTTTAATCTTTATCGTGCAAAGTTTTTTCATATCTTTTGTTCTGAGTTATGTTTCACTCTTTCTGCACGAATGGTGTGGCTTATACTACTATCAGTTTAGAGATGCTGCGAGAAATTAGTAGAGATTATTTATCGGTTGTAGGCCTATTGACACTCCTGAGTTGTCATGGGATTAATTTGCTGATGCCTTTTCGGAGAAATTTGTGCCTTATATTTTGAGGGATTGGATGCGGGATGAGTCAGATCGGTTGGAGAAAGGCTCAATGATAGTTGCTGAGTATGAGGCATATTTCCCTGCCCTGTCCAGGTATTTCTATGATAGTATTTCTATCGAGTTTGAGAAGACTCAGAAGTTTATGAAAGGTTTGTATGTCTCCCTTTAGTTGGCTATATCTCAGATAGTGGTGCTTGGGGCTTCTCTTTAGAGTATTGCGGATCAGGCTAAGATGACAAAGGGTATTATTAGTGCATCTCAGCGAGGTGCCAAGAAGGCACAATATTTTTATGAGTTCAGGAGTCAGACCTCTCGAGGCAGAGATTTTAGAGGTTCTCATGGATACCATGGTAGGCCAGTGCACGTGACTTAATAGAGTTAAGGTGTTGGATTCTTTTGTTCAGAAGTTCAGGGTGTCCGTTCGAGCCCAGTTATACATTCTCCTGTTAAGACTGGTCATAGAGGTTGCTATGTGTCTGATGAGATTGGCTATGTAGCCAAGAACTATTCTCGCTATGTATTTAGAGCTACTTCTATTTCATCTATGAGGGGTAGGGGTTCTACCAAAGGTGCGAGAGGTAGAGATGGTAGAGCCTGTGGTAGTGGTTGTGGGTCTACTCAGCCAATTGGTAGTCGTGGATAGTGTTATGCTATACCAACCAGACCCGAGGCATTGGCTTCTGATAGTATGATCATAGGCATCGTCCCCTTTTATTTTAGACCTACATCTGTATTATTTGATCCCGGTTCAACTTTCTCCTATGTATGTGCATTTTACGTTGGGTTTGATTCTGTTAGTGAGCCTCTTCCCATGCCTATTCAGGTATCTACCGCAATAGGTAATTCTTTAGTGGTGGATCGGGTGTACCAATCTTGTGTTGTCACTTTTACTGAGCGTGAGACTTTGGTAGACTTGCTTATGTTAGACATGGTTGACTTTGATGTTATTTTGGGTATGGATTTGTTGGTTCCTTATCATATTATTTTAGATTTTTTTGATAAGATTGTGACTTTAGCTTCGCAGGGTGTGCCAAGGATAGCTTGGAAGAGTGCACTTCATTCTGGTCCTTAAAGGATTATGTCTTATGTTCAAGTTTGTAAATTGGTTGAGAGAGGATGTTTATCGTTCTTGACTCATATTCGTAACACCAGTGTTGTTTTGCCTCCTTCCTTGGATTCTGTTTGTGTTGTCCATGAGTTTATGAATGTGTTCCCTACGAACTTGCCTATTATGTCTTTGGATCTAGATATTGATTCTATTATTGATGTTGAGTCGGGCACCAAGCCCATTTCTATTTCTGCTTATAGTTTGGCCCCAGTAGAGTTGAAGAAACTGAAAGATCAGTTGCAAAATTTATTGGATAAGGGATTTATCTGACCTAGTACTTCACCTTGAGGTGTGTCTATCTTATTTGTGAAGAAAAAAGGATGGATTTATGCAAACGTGTATTGATTATCACCAGTTGAATAAGGTGACGGTTAAGAATAAGTATCTTCTTCCTCGCATCGATGATTTATTTGATCAGCTTCAGGGTGCTGTGGTATTTTTGGAGATTGATTTGAGGTTCGGTTATCACCAGTTGAGGATTAGAGCTTTGGATATTCTGAAAGCAGCTTTTTCGACTCGATATAGTCATTATAAGTTCTTGGTTATGTCCTTCGGGTTAACTAATGCCCCTGGCGCATTCATGGAGTTAATGAACTGGGTTTTTTGATCTTATCTTGACTGATTTGTTATTATATTTATAGATGATATCTTGGTTTATTCCAAGAGTGTGGTTGAGCATTTATAGCATTTGTGGATCGTGCTTCAAAGATTGAGGGATGAGAAGTTGTATGCTAAGTTCTCTAAGTACGAGTTTTGGTTGAAGCCTATTTTTTTGGGTCATTTGGTGACTAAGAAAGGTATTATGGTTGATCAATCCAAGGTTGTAGCATTTTGTGATTGAGCTAGACCCACTTCGCCCAAGATTTAGAGTTTTATCAGCTTAGTAGGTTATTATCGATATTTTGTTGAGGGTTTTTCTTTTATTGTAGCTCCTTTGACCGAGTTGACTCAGAAAAAGATTTCTATCTTATTGTCTAACGCTGGTAAGGTGAGTTCCAAAAGGTCAAGGGTTTATTGACTTCAGCTCCTATATCGGCTTTGTTCAAGGAGGGTGCAGGCTTTATCGTGTTTTGTGATGCTTTTGGCATTGGATTGGGTGTTGTGTTGATGTAGGAAGGTAAGGTAATTGCGTATGCTTCTCATCAGTTGAAGCCTCATGAGAGGAATTATCCTACCCATGATTTAGAGTTGTGTGCAGTTGTGTTTGCCTTGAAGTTGTGGAGGCTCTACTTGTATGGAGTCCCTTGTGTGATCTTCTCAGATCATCATAGCCTTCAATACTTCTTTACTCAGTGAGATCTTTATATGAGGCACAACTGTTGACTTGATTTGCTTAAGGATTATGACTTGACTATTCTCTACCATTCGGGCAAGAATAATGTGGTTGAGGATGCCTTGAGCCAAAAGTCGACTAGCATGGGTAGCTTGGTGCATCTTTTGACTAGGAGAGAAATTTAGCCTTAGAGGTTCAGTCTTTATCTAACCAGATGGTTAGACTTGAATTTTGACACGGGGGTATGTCTTGGCATTTGTGGATGCCAGATCTTCTTTGATGGAGAAGATTTGAGCTTATTAGTTTGACGATATTGGATTGAGGTTGATTCGAGAGAAGGTGTTGAGTGGGGAGGCTAAGGAAGCCCCACTTAATTAAGATGGAGTTTTGAGGATTGAGGGCTGAGTTTGTATGCCAAGAATGGGTGATTGGATTAGGCTGATCTTGGAGGAGACCCATTATTCTAGATATTCTATCCATCCAGGTGTGACTAAGATGTATCGTGATTTGAGGCAACACTACTGGTGGGGTGGTATGAGGCAAGATATGGCATATTTTGTGGCTCGTTGCCTATACTATCATTAGTAGAGACAGAGCATATGAGACCTGGTGCATTTCTTCAAAGGTTACCCATTCTCGAGTGGAAGTAGGAATAGATCACCATAGACTTTGTGACTGGTTCTCCTCGTACATCTCATGGTTCTAAAAGTGTTTGGGTCATCGTGAATCGATTGACCAAATCAGCTTATTTTATTTTGATTTAGGTCTCATTCAGTGCTGAGAGGTTAACCACTATCTTCATTCGTAAGATTGTATGTCTGCATGGTGCATCGGTGTCCATTATTTCAAATTGAGGTTTTGTGTTCACATCTCACCTTTGGAAGACTTTTCAGGATGAGTTGGGTATTCGGGTTGATCTAAGAATAACATTTCACCCCCCAGATTGATGGCCAGTCAGAGCGGACTATCCAGGTTTTGGAGGATGCTCCGTGCATGCGTAATGAATTTTGGTGGCCAGTGGGATCAACTTTTGGCTTTAGCAGAGTTTGCATATAATAATAACTACCATTCCTGTATTAATGTAGCTCCTTTTGAGGCATTGTATGGTAGGCGTTGTTGCTCCCCAGTGGGTTGGTTCAATGTTTCAGAGGTGAGACCTCGAGGTACGAATTTGTTTCGTGAGTTTTTGGATAGAGTCCAGGTCATTCAGGATAGGCTTAAAGCAGCTCAGAGTAGGCAAAAGTGCTATGATGATCGTAGACTTCATGCCTTGAGATTTGGTGTTGGTAATTATGTTTTCCTTTGAGTTTCACCTATGAAGGGTGTGATGAGATTTGGGAAGAGAGGCAAGCTTATCCCCAGGTATATTAGTCCATTTGAGATTCTTCGGACTATTGGTGATGTGGCTTATGAGTTGGCTTTGCCCTTTGATCTATCAGTTGTTCATCTAGTTTTTCATGTTTCTATGGTTTGTTGCTATATTCCTGATGAGTCTCATGTTATTCGTTGGGAGTTGGTTCAGCTAAATGAGTGGTTGTCTTTTGTTGAGGAGCCGATCTCTATTTTGCTAGGGATGTTAGGTGGTTGTGCTCTAGAGTTATCCCTGTGGTTAAGGTTCAATGTGACATCGACCTATTGATGAGGCTACTTGGGAGGTTGATTCTGATATGCATAGTTCCTATTCCCAGTTCTTTGTAGATTCAAGTAATTCTTTTGCCTTTACTTCGAGGACGAACTAGATTTTTAGTGGTAGATGATGTGACAATCTAAAAATTTGATGAAATATGTGAAATTTATGATTTTATGTGATTTGACTATTTTACCTCTCCCCGTAATTGCATTATGATATTTCTGGGGTGTGGGAGTGATTGACATAATTTTTTTATGTATTTTGATACCATTTATGCGATATTGTGGTTTTTGATGGCTTCGAGAGCCTTATTCTAGACTTAAGGGAATATCTTTTGATTCGTGCAATGGATGGCATAACGGACTATGCCAACAACTCCGTAATATCGATTTTAGGCTAGGAAGACCTTTGGTTTGGGTCCTGGTGTACCCGAGCTCATTTTGACCTATTGATCAAAAAATTGGAAAATTAAAAATATGAGTGTGAGACCGACATTTGATCGAAACGACCTCAAATGGAAGATCCAACTTCGCCAGCAGATCCGGAATATCAATTTTAGGGTGTTAGCATCTTTGGTATGATTTTACGGATTTTATATCTCATTTCGACCCTTGGTTTAAAAAATTGTTATTTCGAATTTTGGGGGTCAACTTTATGAAAATGAGGAACGTCGAATTTAGTATGGTTGTATAGTTTGTTTGCTTGTATTGGATTCCGAATGAATCCCGGGCACCCCGTCGAAGTCCAAATTGGACAAAAAACAGTTTTTTTTGCAAAAGCTGTGCAGAAAAATCTGCACTATTTATACCAGTTTTTAGGCCTATTTTGCTCATTTTTTATCTTGCCTCTTGAGATTTAAACCCTAAAATAGTATGGAGTTTCAAAGTAAAGTTTGTGGGAGCTTGGGAAGCTAGATTAACACCTATTTCTTGATTTTATTAAGGATTTATGGTAAGAATTCACCATTTTCTTAGTAATTTCATGATAAATTTCTCAAAATCCCCAAAATTTTAGGGCTTGATTTTAAACTTGAATTTCACTCATTTTCACTTGAATAATATTTCTATCTTATAATTACTAGTTTTTCATCAATTTAACCATCAAAACATCTTCGATTCTTGATTTTAACACAGATTTCAAAGATTTTACCCGATAAAGCTCAAAAATGATTTTTGTTTGATTTGAACCTCATTTTTTACTCGATTTAACTTGGATTTCAAAAAATATGGGAAACATATTTTTAAAGTAAAGTTTTAATTTTGCCTTTCTTTCTTGAAAACCCGTTTCGGGGTTCCGTTTTTACTTTGAATCAAAAATAATCAATATGGGTGTCTTTGGTTTTGTTTTGATACATAAATTTCATATTTGATACTTTTAGTGGAGTTCAGGATCATTCATGCAAAGTAAGGTCGCGGGTTCAAGTGTAGCGAATCGATTTCGACTTTTGAGGTAGGTTATGACTTAACTCTTTCAGACTGGGCTGAGTAGTAAATGATGATACAAAATGCATGTTAAAGGTGAGAACTAATTATGAAAAATAGAAATCTATGTGTTGTACCCGTGTTGGGGCCTATATGTGATATAATTCTCGAAAATGAGATATTATGTGATATGTGTGACCATGTGGGGTCCTATATGATATTGATAGCCTTGAATACATGTGAATAATTGTATTATGTTGTTAAAATACTTAATGTGGAACCATTGGTGTATTGTGATTATATTCACACTTAATTGGCATATGAGACATGTGGAAATTCATGGAGAAAATGAAAATAATGAGTGGATATTGACTTATGTGGTTGTGGAAATGTATCATTGTGGTTGGTTATGGAAATATATCATATGGTTGGTTGTAGAAATTTATCATGTGGTTGGTTGTGTAAATACTCATTTTGATTGGTTGTGAGCATTACATCTTCATATCATACTCATTTATGAAACATTAGTACCACCGTGGCAACATCTGATAAACACTGGCAACACTTGATGACACCTTTCTGAGGGATGTGCTGGAAAGAAGATATAATATATGTGGATTGTATACGGGTTGATGAACCCCCCATGGGTCCTGCTTTGAAAGGCTTGCCTCCATAGGTACATACGAGGATTGTACGACGATCTCGGAGTTTGTGCGAGGACCTCGTGCATCATCATCATAATCATCATCATATACATTGCACTTACTTTATTGTGTTATGTTGTATTGTATTGCCATATTGACTTGTCATCTATGTATTTATTATATCTTCTTTTACTTGTATTTGATGATCTTTAATATGCATGGCCCCCCTTGTTCTTCTTATATATGATATAATACGTACTTTCGTTCTATCATTGGTGTGATATTATAATATATGTGATATATTAGAACTGTTAGTGCAAGCGGTGTGGGCTATCGTTGTGGGATATTTTCTAATTGCAGGTGACATGCCCTTAGTGTATATTTTGTATGCATTATTTACTAGTTTGCTTGGTCGGACTCTGATACCTAGTGAGTATAAGTGAACCGTACTCATGCCTACTACGCCTTTTTGGTGCAGGTCCTAGCTCAAGTGCGCCTCAGCTTGATTTACAATTGGGCGATTGTTGGAGCTTCCAAGGTAGCGGTTGGACATTTATGCGTCTGAAGTTCACCTCTATCTTTCTATAGTAGTTATATCTTTATAAGTATTTGGAGACAAATATTATTCCTTTATGGTTATACTTTTGATGTATTTGAATCTTGGATTGTATTAGTAGTTCTTACACTATTAACACCTAGTTTTGGACATGATCGGTATTTTGGATAGTCTTTTCTGCATTATTATAATTACTTGTATAGTTCAGCTTCGTTCTAGAAGCCTTACCTTGAGATATTTTTGTCTTTTCCTCTTTTTGTATCAGTTTGGGTGATAGACTTACTTGTCAAGGTACACCACAACAAGTGTCATCATGACCCTCATTTTTGGGGTGTAACACTGGCAAAGTAGTAAATAAGGCATACAAAATATACACTAAGGGCACGCCACCTGCAATAAAAAAATGTCCCATAACGGCAGCCCACACCGCTTGCACTAACAGTTCTAATATACCACATACACACCATGATAAAACACGAGTATGGATTATATCACATATAAGTAGAACAATGGGGAACATGCATATACAAGATCATCAAATACTAGTAAAAGAATATAAGACAATTTTATAGATGACAAGTAAATACGATAATACAACACACTATAAACACAATAAAGTAAGTGCAATGTATATGATGATGATGATGATGATGATGCACGAGGTCGTCGCACAACATTCGGGACATTGCACAATCTCCGTATACACCTACAGAGCTAAAGCTTCCCGATGTAGGACCCATAGGGATTCGTCAACCCATATATAATCCACATATCTCTTATCTCTTTTTCGGCACATCCCTCTGAAAGGGTTGTATAAGGTGTTACAATATCTCCTCCTCGTAACATCTCTGGGGGAGGGTTTTTAAAATGGTGTTGTCAATGTTACTCAAGTGTTTCAACAGTGGTACCAATGTTTCATGAATGAGTATTATATGAGGATGTAATGCTCACAACCAATCACAATGAGTATATGCACAACCAAACACATGATATAAATACACAACCAACCACAATGATACAATTTCACAACCATGTGAGCCAATAACCACTCATTATTTTTGTTCATCCATGAATTTCCACATGTCTTATATGCCAATAAAGTATGAATATAATCACAATACGCCAATGGTACCACATTAAGCATTTTAACAACACAATACAATTATTCACATGTATTCAAGGCTATCAACATCACATAGGACTCCACACGGTCATATATATCATATAATATCTCAATTTCGACGATTACATCATATATAGGCCCCACACGGGCACAACACATGGATATCCATTTTTTATGATTAGTTTTCACCCTTAACAAGTATTTTGTACCATCATTTACTACCCAGTCCAGTCTGAAAGAGTTAAGCTATCACTTACCTCAAAAGTCAAAACTGATCCGCTACACTTCGAACCTACAACCATATTGTTCATGAATAATCTTGAACTCTACTAAAAACATCAAATAAGAAATCCACGCATCAAAACAAAACCAACAACAACCATATTGAGTAGTTTTGGTTCGGGGTCAAAATGGACCCCCAAAATGGATTTTCGAAAAGAAGGGTAAAATCAGAACTTTACTTCAAAAATATGTTTCTCATATTTTTAGGAACCTAGAGATAAAAAACCAAGTTACATTGAGTAAAAAACGAGGTTCAAATTGAAGAAAAATTATTTTTGAGCTTTACTAGGTAAAATCTTTGAAATTCGAGTTAAAATCAAGAATCGTGTTTGTTTTGAAGGTTAAATTGACGAAAAACTAGTAATTATAAGATAAAAATATTATTCAAGTGAAAAGAAGTGAAATTGAGGTTTAAAATCAAGCCCTAAGATTTTTGGGGTTTTGAAAAATTGGTCAAAAAATTACTAAGAAAAGGGTAAATTCTTACCTTAAATCCGTAATAAAACCAAGAAATAGATGTTAATCTAGCTTCCCAAGCTCCCACAAACTTTACTTTTAAGTTCCCACATTATTTTAGGGTTTAACTCTCAAGAGGCAAGATGAAAAATGAGCAAAATAGGCCCAAAAGGAAAAAAACTATATATAGCAGAAAAACTACACTATTGTAGATTTTTTTAGGTCCAAACGGACTTCGACGAGGTGTTCGAGATTCATTCGAAGTCCGATATATGCAAACAAATTATGCAACCACACTAAATTCGGTGTTTAAAATGTGATGACAATATCAATTTTTTTTTTAAAAATATTATTTTCACAAAGTTGACCCTCGAAATTTAAAATTACAATTTTTCAAATCGAGGGTCAAAAAGAGATTTAAAAGCCGTAAAATCACACCAAATATGATACCACCCTAAAATCAACATTTCAGATTTGGTGGCAAAGTCAAATTTTCCATCCGAGGTTATTTCAACCAAATATGGGTCCCATACTCATATTTTTAATTTTTTAACTTTTTGATCAATAGGTTGAAATGAGCTCAAGGTGCACCGAGATCCAAACTAAAGGTCTACCTAGCCTAAGATCAATATTATGGAGCTTCTGGCGCAGTCTGTTCGACCATCTGTCGCACGGATCAAAAGAATCCTCATAAGTCTAAAATAAGGTTCTCGAATCTATTTAAAACCACAATATCGCATAAATGGTATCAAAATACATCAAAAATTATGTCAATCACCCCCTACCCCAGAAATACCATATTGCAACTATGGGGAGGGGTAAAACAGCCGAATAACACAGAAACACAAATTTCACATATTTTATTAAAAAACTGATTGTTACATCATCCACCACTAAAAATCTAGTTCATCCTCGAACCAAAGGCAAAAGAAATACCTGAATCAACAAAGAGTTGGGGATAAGAACTATGCATATTAGACTCAACCTCCCAAATAGCCTCATCTATAGGTCGATGTTGCGAAATGACCTTAACCACAGGGATCACTCTAGAGTGCAACCGCCTAACATCCCTAGCCAAAATTAAAACCGGATCCTCAACAAAGGTCAACTACTTATCTAACTGAACCGACTCCCAACGAATGACATGAGACTCATCTAGAATATAGCGAGAAAACATAGAAACATAAAAAACTGAATGAGCAACTGATAGATCAGGGGGTAAATCTAACTCATTAGCCACATCACCAACAGTCTGAAGAATCTCAGATGGACCAATGTACCTGGGGTTAAGCTTATCCTTCTTCCTAAAACTCATCATACCCTTCATGGATGAAACTCAAAGGAAAACATAATAACTAACACCAAATCTCAAGGCACGAAGTCTATGATTAGCATAACACTTTTGCTTACTCTGAGCCAATCTAAGTCAATCTTGAATAAACCAGACGCTATCCAAAGACTCACAAACCAAGTACGTACCTCGAGGTCTCACCTCTGAAATATCAAACCAACCCACTGAGGAGCGACAACGCCTACCATACAATGCCTCAAAAGGAGCCATATCAATATTGAAATGGTAGCTATTACTATATACAAACTCTGCTAAAACCAAATACTGCTCCCACTGGCCACCAAAATCCATCGATCCATGATGACCCAAACACTATCAGAACCATGAGATGTATGAGGTAAACCTATCACAAAATCCATGGTGATTCGTTCCCACTTCCATTCAGGAATAGGTAGCC
This sequence comes from Capsicum annuum, assembly GCF_002878395.1. Classification (NCBI taxonomy): domain Eukaryota; kingdom Viridiplantae; phylum Streptophyta; class Magnoliopsida; order Solanales; family Solanaceae; genus Capsicum; species Capsicum annuum. The sequence goes on along the minus strand of NC_061111.1, from coordinate 110,082,886 downwards.
TCTGAAGCATCTGATCAGGCATCGTATATTCAGCCTTCACTTGCTGACAACATAGGCAATGAGCCACAAAATCTGCCATATCTCACCTCATACCACCCCACCAGTAATGCTACCTCAAATCACGATACATCTTTGTCACACCTAGATAGATAGAATATCTGAAACAATGACTCTCCTCTAAGATCAACCTAATCTAGTCTCCCACTCTCGACACACAAACTCAGCCTCCAATCTGCGAAACTTCATCTGAATCAAGTGAGGCTTCCTTAGCCTCCCCACTTAATACCTTAACTCGAATTGACCTTAATCCAACATCATTAAACTGATGAGCTCGAATATGCTCCATCAAAGAATATCTAGCCTTCATAAATACCAAAGTATGCCCAGGTGTTGAACTATTAAGTCTAACCATCTAGTTAGCTAAAGACTAAACCTCTATGGCCAAAAGCCTCTCCTGGGTCAAAAGATGCGCCAGACTACCCATGCTAGTCGACTTCTGTCTCAAGGCATCCGCAACCACATTAGCCTTGCAATGATAGTGAATAGTCAAGTCATAATCCTTAAGCAACTCAAGACAATGGTACTGCCTCATATTAAGATTTTGCTAGGTGAAGTACTGAAGGCTACGATGATCTAAGAAGATCTTACAATGGACTCCATACAAGTAGTGCCTCTATAACTTTAAGGCAAACACAACTGCGTACAACTCCAAATCATGGGTTGGATAATTCCCCTCATGAGGCTTCAACTGACGAGACACAAAAGTAATCACCTTGCCCTTCTACATTAACATATCACCTAACCCAATACCTGAAGCATCACAAATGATGGTAAAACCCACACCCTCCTTAGGCAAAGTCAAGATAGGAGTTAAAGTCGACAAATTCTTAAGCTTTTGAAAGCTCACCTCATAAGCATCGAACCACTAAAAAGAAATCTTTTTTTGGGTCAACTTGGTCAATTGAGCTATAATGGATGAAAAACCCTCAACAAAACATCGATAATAGCCTGCCAAGCTAACAAAACTCCAAATCTCAGTGGGCGAAGTAGGTCTAGCCTAATTATGAACTGCTGCAACCTTGGTTGGATCAACCATAATACCTTCCTTAGTCACCATTTGACCCAAGAAAGGAATAGACTCTAACCAAAACTCACACTTAGAGAATGTAGCATACAACTTCTTATCCCTCAATCTCTGAAGCACAATCCACAAATACTCTTCATGCTCAACCTCACTCTTGGAATACATAAAGATATCATCTATAAATACAATAACAAAGTAGTTAAGATACAGTCAAAACACCCGGTTCATCAATACCATGAACGCAACAGGGGTATTGGCAACCCAAAGGACATGATCAAGAACTCATAATGACCCTATCGAGTCTGAAAAGCTGTCTTCAAAATATTCAAAGCTCTAATCCTTAACTAGTGATAATCGAACCTTAAATCAATCTCCAAAAACACCGTAACACCCTGAAGTTGATCAAACAAATCATTAATGCGAGAAAAAGGATACTTATTCTTAACTGTCACCTTATTCAACTGCCGATAATCAATACACATCCACATGGACCTATTTTTTTCTTCACAAATAAGACAGGCATACCCCAAGGCAAAATTCTAGGTCAGATAGATCCTTTATCCAACAACTTTTGCAACTGATCCTTCAGTTTCTTCAACTCTGTTGGGGCCATCCTATAAGGAGGAATAGAAATGGGCTTGGTGGCCAACTCAACATTAATAACAAAATCAATATCTCGATCCAAAGGCATACTAGGCAAGTCCATAGGAAATACCTACATAAACTCACACACAATATGGATAGAATCCAAGAAAAGAGGAAAAATAACACTAGTGTCATGAATATAGGCAAAGTAAGATAAATATCCCCTCTCAACCAATAAACATAGGATATAATCCTCTTAGGACCCAAATGAAGTACACCCTTCCAAGATATCCTTGGCACACCCGACGAAGCCAAAGTGATGGTCTTAGCAAAATAATCTAAGATAGCATGATAAGGAGCCAACCAATCCATGTCTAAAATAACATTAAAATCAACCATATCTAATTCAAGCAAATCTACCAAATTCTCACGCCCGACAAAATTCACAAAACAAGATCAGTATGCATGATCCATTACTAAAGAATTACTTACTAGTGTAGATACATAAATAGGTATGTCAAGAGGCTCACCAACAGAATAAAAAATTGAAGAAAAATATATAGACACATAGGAAAAAGTCATTCCAAGATCAAATAATACAGATATAGGTATGAAACAAATAGGGACGATACCTGTAATCATAACATCAGAAGCCTTTGCCTTAGGTCTGGCTGGTCTAACATAACACTGACCACGACCACCAACTACTTAGGTGGCTCCACAACCAACACCATAGGATCTACTATCTTTACCTATCACACTTTTCGTAGAACATTATCTCTCATAGCTGAAATAAGAATAGCCCAAATCATCCAATGGGGATAGTCCCTGGACATATGACCAATATCATCACATATATGGCTACCTCTATGACCAGGCTCAATAGGAGAAGGTACTACTGGGCCTAAATGGCCACCTTAAGCTACTGAACTAGAAGATCCACCACCTAAACTCTATAAATCCTCCATTTGACTACCATGGTATCCATGAGAACCTCTAAAATCTCTGCCTGCAGAGGTTTGACTCCTGAACTTACCAAAATGTCATGCCTTTCTAGAGCCTTCCTGAGATGCAGTAAGAATACCCTCTGTCATCTTAGTATAATCCACTATACTATGGAAAGAAACCCCAAACACAACAATCTAAGATGTAGCCAACTAAAAAGAAACATCTAAACCTTTTATGAACTTTCAAATCTTTATAAACTTAGTGGAAATCATATCATAGGAATATCTGGACAGGGCATGAAAGCGTATCTCATACTCAACAACTACCATGGATCTTTTTTCCAAATGATCAAACTCATCCTACATCCGATCCCTCAAACTATAAGGTACAAATCTCTCCAAAAAGGCATCAGCAAACTAATCTCATGACAACTCCGAAGCATCAACAAGCTTATAGCCGACAAATAATCTACACCAATATATTGGAACATCTCTTAACTGATATTAGTTTAAGCCACACCATCCGCTCATAAAGAGTGAAACATAGCTCAAAACACAAGGTATGAAAGAATTTTGCATAATAAAGAATTAAATAAGAGAAGTTTCCTAAAGACGTCCTATAGCCTCTCGTAGATAAATACAAATATCTATATATCGATCTGTGAGACTTTATTAGACATCTCATTCTTACACTATTGATACCAATAAAACCTAGCTCTGATATCAATTTGTCATGACCCAAAAATAAAGGTCATGATGACACTTGTCGCAACGTACCTTGACAAGTAAGCCTATCACCCAAACCGATACAAAAAGAGAAAAAGACAGAAATATCCCAAGGTAAGGATTCTAGAATAAAGCTGAACCATATAAGTAATCACAATAATGCAGAAAGAACTTATCAAAACTACCAATCATGCCCAACCCGGGTGTCAATAGTTTAAGAGCTATTAATACAACCCATGAGTTAAATACATTAGAAAAATAACCAAATGGAATAATATCTATCTTCGAATACTAATAATACATAATTACTATAGAAAAATAGAGGTGAACTCCAGATGCATAAATGTCCAATCGATACCTTGGAAGCTCCAACAATCGCCCGAGTCAAGCAAACTGAGACACACTTAAGCTAGGACCTACACCAAAAGGGCACGGTAGGTAAGAGTACAGTCTACTTATACTCAGTAGGTATCATAGGCTGACCAAGAAAAGTAATAAATAAAGCATATAAAATATACACTAAGGGCACATCTTCTGCAATCAGAAAATATCCCACAATGGTAGCCCACACCACTTGCACTAATAATTCTAATATATCTCATACATACCAAGATAGAACACGAGTATGCATTATATCACATATAATTAGAACAAGGAGGAACATGTATATACAAAATCATCAAATACAAATAAAAAAAGATATGACAATTACATAGATGGCAAGTAAATACGATAATACAACACAATATAAACACAATAAAGTAAGTTCAATATATATGATTACGATGATGCACAAGGTCATTGCAAAACCTCTGAGATCATCGTATAATCCCCATATATACCATAGAGCTAAAGCTTCCCAACGTAGGACCCATATGGGGTTTATCAACCTGAATACAATCCACATATCTCATATCTCCTTTCTGGCATAACCCTCAAAAAGGTTTTTATAAGGTTTTACAATATCTCCTCCCCAACATATCCCTCATGGAGGGTTTTCAAAAAGGTGTTGCCAATATTACTCAGGTGTTGCCACAGTGGTATCAATATTTCATGAATGAGTATGATATGAGGATGTAATGCTCACAACCAATCATAATGAGTATTTCCACAACAAATCACATGATATATATCCATAACCAACCATAATGATATATTTTCACATTTATGTTAGCCAATATCCACTTATTATTTTTGTTCAATCATGAATTTCCACATGTCTCATATGCCAGTAAAGTATGAATATAATCACAATACACCAATGGTAACACATTAATCATTTTAACAACACAATATAATTATTCACATATATTTAAGGCTATCAACATCACATATGATCCCACACGATCACACATATCATATAATATCTCAATTTTGACGATTGCATCACATATAGGCCTTCACATAGGCACACCACATAGATAACCATTTTCATGATTAGTTTCCACCCTTAACATGCATTTTATACCATCATTTACTACCCATTCCAGTCTAAAAGAGTTAAGCCATAACTTACCTCAAAATCCGAAGTCGATCCCCGCTATACTTCAAACCCACGACCTTACTTTTCATGAATAATCTTAAACTCTACTAAAATTATAAAATATGAAATCTATGCACCAAAACAAAATCAATGACACTCATATTGACTACTTTTGATTTAGGATCAAAACGGACCCCTGGAACGAGCTTCTGAAACAGAAGGAAAAAATTGAAACTTTACTTCAAAATATATTTTTCATATTTTTAGGAACCTACACCTGAATACCCATGTTAAATTGAGTCAAAAATAAGGGTCAAATTGAATAAAACCTATTTTGAGCGTTACCGGGTAACATCTTTAAAATCCGAGTTAAAATTAAGAGTCGGGTTTATTTTGAAGGTTAAATTGATGAAAAGCTAGTAATTATAAGATAAAATATAATTTAAGTAAAAGTAAATGAAATTGAGGTTTAAAATCTAAATGAAATTGAGGTTTAAAATCAAACCCTAAGATTTTTGAGATTTTGAAAAATTAATCAAGAAATTACTAAAAAAATGGTAAATTCTTACCTTAAATCCGCAATAAAATAAAGAAAGAGATGTTAATCTAGCTTCCCAAACTCCCACAAATTTTAATTTTAAGCTCCCACACTATTTTAGAGTTTAACTCTCAAGAGGTAAGATGAAAAATGAGTAAAATGGGCCAAAAAGGAAAAAACTACTATATATAGCAAAAAAACTACACTATTGTAGATATTTTTAGGTCTAAACGGACTTTGACGAGGTGCCCGAGATTCATTCAGAGTCCGATATATGTAAATAAATTATGCAACCACACTAAATTCGGTGTTTTGAATGTGATGACAATATCAGATTTAAAAAAAACATCATTTTCACAAAGTTGATCCCCGAAACTCGAAATTACAATTTTTCAAGCCGAGGATTGAAATGAGATTTAAAAGCCATAAAATAACACCAAACATGCTACCACTATAAAATCAATGTTTTGGAACTGCTGAAGAATTTGGATTTTCCATTCGAGGTTGTTTCGACCAAATGTGGGTCCACACCCATATTTTCAATTTTCAACTTTTGGATTAATAGGTCGAAATAAGCTCGAGTGTACCGAGATCCGAACCAAATATCTACCTAGCCTAAAATTGATATTGTAGAGCTTTTGGCATAGTTTGTTCAGCCATCCATCGCACGAATCAAAAGATATTCTCATAAGTCCAAAATAAGGCTCTCGAAGCAACCAAAAACCATAATATCACATAAATGGTTCCAAAATACATCAAAAGTTATGCCAATCACCCTCACACCCTACAAATACAAGAATTCAACTATGGGGAGGGTTAAAACCACTAAATAACACAAAAAGACATATTTCACATATTTTATAAAAAGTTGATCGTTACATAATACTTGCAAGTTATAATCGGTATGACAATGCCACTACTAATAGCCTTGGTTAATAATAATGGAATAGTGGCCTGGTTGGAAATAGTTTTAATTAGGAAATAATGTCATGGTGTGATAGCTAACCGTGAAGATGAGAGTTCAATGAACGAACACTAAAAACTCTTGTTTGCCAACATGAGGGGTAGGGCATGGTGACCTTTTTATAATACTATGAGGTACACAAGAATCCTCTAAGTACATTGTACATATGTATCATGGAGAGTGAGGGTACTTGAGAATCCCTTTCTTCTATGGTATCTCTGGTTCGTGCGACTATACGCATCGGAGCCCGCTCAGGGGATTACACTGGACCCATACAAACTATGGGTAGTTAAGGACAATTAAGCTACAGATACCCGGTTAATGTTTTCAAATGAACGCTAAACCCGATTCTTTTTCCCGACATGGTTATATATATTTATGTATAGTCAGTCTGTATATAGATGGTTTACTTGGTTTTATTAAATGGAATTATTTTATTCTTATCCTGCGTTCATGCTAGAATTCACCTGCTAACCTATCTTTGGGCAGCTGTATCCCCATACGATGCAGAAACCAACCATTCTACTTCTCCTGCTTAGCGATCGGACTTCGAGATCAGTTATTGGATTAAAGTGGCGAGCTTCTATTATTTTGAAAGGCTTTATTTTATGGATGTTATTTCATACTTTGGTTTATTTATGGATAGTGGTTTTGGCTATGGTTGGGGGTATATCCTAATTGGATTTCAGTATTCTTTTGGTTAGAGGCTTTTGTAGAACTACTATGGATTGGTATGGGCAGAATCAATTTTGATGTCATCCTTGAGATTGGTATTGGTATTGGGGCTGATACTGTAGGATAAAATTTCTTACTGTTCCCCCCTCTTTTATTTTGAAATTATGTATAATTACTATGGAACTTGTATGGTTATGGTTTGGTTGGTATTCATTATCAATTAGGTATCAGATGGTATGACTCGTTTGGGTGGTCATGGATATAAACCTATCCCAGAGTCTTGGATTATACAATAATGCTATCTTGTTATATATTAAGAATTCATCCAACTTAGGGTAAGCATAGGTCGGTTGGGTTGGTTAATGAGGGGTGTTCCCCAATCCTGGTTGGACTTGGGATGCCTATTATGACAAGGCCCTAGTTCAGGTCGTGTCAAGTTGGTATCATAGATTTAGGTTCATGGTCAATCGGGAGTCCACAAAGCCGTGTCTAGTAGAGTTTCTTTATGGGGTGTGTAGCATGCTATATTCATAAGAGAGAGGATACAACGCATTTAGGAATGTTTCACTTTCTTGGTATTCTATTTTCAAGCTTGGATCCTAAGTCTTAAAATTTCCTGTAATCTTTGTTTATTTATTTTTTAGATCATGCCTTGATGATCTGAAACACAAGGAAATTCTTCTGTCCCTTTTGGGATGATGTTGATAGGGTACACTCTACATGTGGAGTTCATACTCGATCTCAGGGTCCTATCCCTAATTGTTCTGGATTCCCCTAGTTGCTACTACTTTCCCTCCTCAAGGTGAGATGACTAATGTGGAATTTTGCCAGTATGTTCATACTATTCTGTAGTTGATTACTGCTCAGGCTGAGCGGGATGCATCTGGTGTTTTATCTTTTAAGGCCATAAGATTTAGCCAGTTCATAAAGATGAATCCTTCTACTTTTACTGGAGTAAAGGTAGAGAAGGATCGTCAAGATTTCTTGGCTGAAATAGGGAAGATATTCAGGGTAATGCAAACCACAAATATTGAAGGGGTAAACTTTATAGCTTATCAACTCAAGGTTATTGTGTACCAATGGTATAAGGAGTGGGATAGAGATAAAGGTGATGTTGAGGAGTTGTCCTTATGGGAGTCCGTATCTAATGCTTTTTTGTATCGCTTTTTTTCTCAAGAGCCGAGGGAAGCGAAGATGGAGGAGTTTGTGAAACTTAAGCAGGGAAGAATGTCTGTCAGGAATATGACTTGAAGTTTCATTAGTTGTGAAGGTATGCTTCAGAATTAGTGTCTAATATGAGAGAAAGAATGATAAAGTTCACTTCTGGGCTATCTCAGGATTTGATCCTTGAAAAGATTACTTTGCTGATTAAGGATATGAATATTTTAAGGTTTGTTATTCACATGCAACAGGTGGAGGATAAAAAGAGAAAACAAGCAGAGTTTGGGGAAAGGCTTGTAAGAAGAGTAGGTTTCTGAGTAGGGTGGTGCTCAGCAGCAGGGTGGTCGAGATGGAAGCAAATGGCCAAAGAAGAAGTGAGTGAGTCTTAGTTCCTTCTTCATGTCTAGCGCTCCTTACCCGAAGAAGGTGGGTGATAGACGTCAGTAAGGTGGTGATAATTTTTGAGCTCACGCTGTCCAATCACAGTCAAGTGGGGAACAATTGACTTCTTTATGTCCTTCTTTCTGGTTTTGTGGTCATATTCATTGAGAATATTGCGATGAAGGGATGTACATGTGTTTTAAATATGGCTAGCCAGGCCATATGCTCAGAAATATTTCAGTTGGTAAGGGTGCTTTAGGGCCGGTCATATCTCCGATTACTTCATCTTCAGTTCTGCTCCTAGTAGTACAACTTTGGTGTTTTCTCCTTCTTCTGGTCTAGCACAGGCTAGAATAGGTTGTGTGCTATTGCATCTAGGTAGGAATCTGAGGCAACACCTGATGGAATTATTGGTACGTTACAACTCTATTCTCATTACGTGTATTGTTTGCTTGATTCGGGTTCTATTTTTTCTATGTGACCCTATATCTGGCTGTATGTTTTGGTTTTGATATTGAGGTTCTTTTGTATTCTTTTTCTATTTCTACTCTGGTAGGCGACTAAGTTATTGCTAAAAGAGTCTATAGGGGGTGTGTTGAGGTGCATTTGGGGAGTTGCTGCAGCAGGTGGGGAGCATTTACAACACACCTTGGATATAGGAGGACCTCCCTCTACTGGTTTGAGGTGCGTTGGACCTACTGGAGCAGATCAATAGCACCTTGGGCGCAAATGCAAGGCAGGTCACCCGCCCTACTCTTTTGAAATGACCCCTTTGCCCTCTAAATGTTCCCCCCTTGTACTTTCTTGTGGAATATTATTTAGGTACTTGTAAAACACTTTTATAAACCTTTTTTTTTTCAATTTTGAGGATCAAACAACCACCTTTTAAAGAAAATTTCCCTTGAAGATTTGAATTTCTTCAAGAATACTCAACAACACCAACAACTTCAAAATGCTCTAAATCTTCAACCCTTGCTCGAAATGCGGTGAAATTTTGAACTTAGACTATTTTCAACATTCTAAATATATTACAACCATAAATTTCCTTATATTCTTAACCAAAAAGTCCAGTTTTTAACTCCACCTTCAACCTTCAAACTTGAGCTTCTCAACAACGGTAGACCCTCCGATTCACCTCTGTTTGAGATCAAATTTAAGGTTTATACTCTAATGGTGTTAGGGAACAAGAATATAAAACCAAAATATAAGAAAAACAAAAAAATCAAAGACTCAAAATTTGACCTAAAGGTAAAAACGTGAATAGTAATTTTTTTTTTTGGATTTTTTATTTTCCAATACAATGAGACCCAAGACTAGAATCGTGGGAATGATTCTAAGCTTGGCTCTAATATCAAATGTTATGAGTCATAAAACATGTAATTGAAAACAACACAAAAACAAGGACAACAAAGGAAATGAAGTAGTAACGTAAAGGATAAATAGAATGACACAAGAGAAGGAACGCAAGCAAACCACAATATACTAAATTGAGGCCCTCAAACATAATCCGACTATAAGCACCAATTCTCCTATGAATACTGAGAGAGATACTGAACCCTCACAACCCACATTTCTAGACAGTTCGTAAGCTCCCAACAAGCTTAACATAAACACTCGCAAGTGTATTTCAAAACATATCCAAAATCATCTACCTAAAAATGAAAGAAAACTAGCTATTTATAGACACGAACTATTTATTACACAATTATCCCAAAAGTGATCCTAAAAGCTATTGATCTCAAAAGTGACCCAAAGCCCAAAACATAACAAAGTAGTTTTCATTCTTCCGATATCCTTATGCGGGATCGCAGTATTCCTCCTTGTCCCTAAACCATGGCCATGATGCACTTTCACTTGTATCACTATCCTTTACACTCTTCATTATATCTCCTAAGGTAATGACAAGAGCCCTTAATCAGGTTTTTGATAATTTTGTTTTTGCTGGATATGGCATGCCTAAGTGGAGTGCTAATTTGGACCATCATGCATATGCTGATTCTACTATTATTTTTATATCTTCTAATAAGTATTCAATTAAGAAAATAATATAGGTATTGAAGGAGTATGACCTAGAATTTACCCAAAAGATAAATATGGATAAGGGCTTCTTCTATATGCACCAGAACACTTTAATAAGTATGGTGCAGAAGGTGGAGCAAGCTACTGGAACTAGTAAAGGATGTTTTTTATTAAAATATCTTGGTTGTCTATTCTTATACTCCAAGAAAAATAAAGAGCACTACTCTGAATTAATAGATAAAGTTAAAAAAAAACTTCAAAAATGGAAATGTGGGTTACTATCCTTTCGAGGAAAAGAAGTTCTCATAAAAAGTGTGCTCCAGAGTATCCCACTTTATGTTTTATCAGCAATTGTTCCACCTAAAAGTTTTTTAAAGAATTGTAAAGAATCTTTGAAAAATTCTTTTGGCAGAGTAAAGAGACTAGAAAAATCAAGCATTAGGCTACTTGGACTAAGTTTTCATTACGCAAATAGGACGGAGGGTTGGGATTTAGATCCCTAACATAGAGGTGTCTAAGATATGCATGATAAATTATGGTGGAGGTTTAGAACTCAGAATAACTTGTGGACAAATTTATTGTGGAATAAATATTGTAAAAAAAAATAGGTCCCTACAGCTGTGCATTGGAGAGGGAGGGTCCCAAGTTTGTAAGGCTATGCTGAAAATAGAGATAAGATTGAACAATACATATGGTGGGAGCCAAGAGGTAGAACATCTACTATTTGGTTTGACAATTGAACTAAGACTGGTTCTCGATTTATGAAATAATCTATGGTTCAAACTTGTAATCCCTTGTCTTATATTCCAAAACTTTCTAGATGAAGATGGGTGGAACTATGAATCTTTGAAAGATGAAGTGCTAAGACATGTAGTGAATTATGTAAGAGAGTACATGGATAAACCATGGTGGACAATGAATAACAATGGCAAGTTTTCTTCGAGAAGTTCTTGGGAATTGCTAAGCAAAAAAGAAGATGACAATGATGATTTGAAAGCAATATAGATTAAAGGTTCTCCATTTAAATTTTAGTTCCTAACATAGTGAATATTGGAAGGATTGATTCTAGCTGCTTCTTTGATGCATAACTAGAACCCTGAGCTCTCTGAAAGTTGTGTTAGCAGTAACAGTCCTATAAGAGAAACAACTAGTCACCTATTTCATAGAGGTGAGTCTACTATTAGGGTGTGGGATCATTACTGTGCAGGCCTAGGAATAAGGGAACAAAGATTAAATTTGAAAAGTGTCAGGATGTGGAGGATTTAAACTGTGAACTATAGGTTGAAAGTTGTGTATACCATTGTGCCCAATGTTATTCTATGATTTTTGTGAAAAAGAAGGAATACTATTAGGCATGGTGAAATTTATCATGAGAAAAAGCTTTTATGAAAATTAATGACACTATTTATTAAGTTTATAAAACTTAGATTCCACATGGAAGTTTAAAGAAGAGATTCAATCAAGATAGTGGATGAATTGCAGTCATTCAGAATATCTAGCTCTTATAAGATTATTAGATAGATTCCTCCCGAGACTGGTGGCTAAAAGGGAATATAGATGGTATATCTAAAGGAAATCTTGGTTCTAGGTCTATTGCATTTTATATTAGGTATCAAAATGGTGATCTAGTGGTAGCTCAAGGTAATAGAATTAAAGATACCATAAGATGAAGGCAGAAGCAATGATTATCAGGGAGTGCCTAAAGTATTGTAGAATGATTTTTATTAATCAAATTATACTGGAAAGTGACTCTTGGACCATGGTACAGATTCTAAATACACAATGGAGATCTCTTGGAGTGTGTCAATGGTGATTAAATTCATCAAAATAATAATGGAAACTATGTCAGTTAAAGTGATGCATTCCTTCAGGGAAGGTAGCACATTAGCTGACTTTTTTTACTAACCTAATTTTTAATTTTGCATGTGATTTTCAGTATAACAATGTGGAAAAAGTTTTAGGAAAAGGAAGAGCTATAATTGATCTAGACAAATTTGGAATCCCAAATATCAGAAGAGTAAAGTATGAAGATGTAAATCATTAACAGTTATAGCAAGTAACAAGCAAAAGACATGGTCAACAGTCATAGAGAAATAAAGCAGAAACAATAAATCTAACTGAAAAATGATTTAAGGAGGCAAAGACAAAAATAAGAGTTAAGAAGAATCTAGAAAATCACATATATCAACAGGTATCATCATACATCCAGGTAGCTTGAAATTTTGAGAATTCATGAGCAGAAACAGAGTAAATATAGAGGTGTAAATAGATTATGCAATATATATATATATATATATATATATATATATATATATATATATATATATATCACTGGTTATAACACTATACTCAGACCTTAGTTCTCGTAAAGCTAATCGATAGTAGAGGTGGTGGTATCAACTTCCATTAAAGCTCAACCCACTGAACTAAATATTAGAGGAAAGGTAGCTAAAGGTTAAAGACTTAGCTTCAATGAGTAAGGAGAATGAAGACGAGGAGTCAAATGGGTACGGTCAAGGAGAAGCAACCATAATTAGAGCTTCGATGGTATCGATAAGCTGAAGAGACACAAAGAGGCAGTGTTGGTTTCCTAATTTGACGTATGGTTGATTTTTGGATATTTGTTGTTGTTGTATCCAGGTCATGTCACTTTTGGGCCTGACTTGTCTGAATGTAAACATAAATTATTTTTTCTCCTTTTATAAAATAGGCTTTAGCCGGACTTTAATTAAAAAAATCTATATTAATTAACGTAAAAATGTATAAGTTGTGCGTTAAATATTTTTACTTCTTTTGCATAACCTTCCTTTCTCCATTAGGCATGTCTTCTATATTTCCCCCTCTTTTTTACTTCTTTTTTTGGCAGTTTCATCTTCCATGAGAATTTATTTTTTTCAATTGTGTTCCAATTCTAAGAAGATCTAATATCAATTTATTTATCTGTCACAATAACCAATTCTTATAACATGAGTTTCCTTTTCATAGCGTATTATATTGGTTCATTTGTATGTCTAATGTACTAGAATTTACTCTAACGTATTTTAGTGGTTCATTTGGATGTGAAATATATGATGACTCAATTTTTTTATCTGTCACAATAACCAATTCTTATAACATGAGTTTCCTTCTCATAACGTATTTTATTGGTTCATTTGTATGTGTAATGTACTAGAATTTACTCTAATGTGTTTTAGTGGTTCATTTGGATGTGAAATATATGATGACTCAGTATAATGTATTGTGTCTTTAAGTAGTTCATTGGTATATGTAATATTTGGGGATTGAACCTAATGTATTTAAGTGATCATTTCTTTGCGTAATGCATCAAAACTAACTCTAATGTATTTTAGTGTATCATTTTTATGTGTAGTGTATTGAGACCTACTTCAATGTATTTTAATAATTAAATTGTACATATGTAGTGTATCAAGACTTACTCCAATGTATTTAAATGGTTAAAATTGTATGTGTAGTGTATCAAAACTAAGTCTAAACTAGGGAAATTTCCTAGATATACACCATTAGTTTGCAATATACCTATAATATCAATGATATTTAGTTTACCAAAGGTTTCTTACTTTCTTTAGTTAAATTGCCAAAATAATGTACAAACACGTTTGGTAGAATCCTTCAGCTATTTAATTCCTAATCTCCCTAAATTAATGCAAAAATATATTTTTTTAATTAAAATGGAGAAAAATGCCCATTTATTATAAGAAAATAATTCAATTATTTACATGACCAGATCTAAAAATGGCTTGGCCTAACACAATAGGGTCTTTGTATTGAAAACAACAAAAACAATAGCTAATGCAAGATAATTAGGGAAGTGAATGTAACATCAGTGGAGACTTGAACAACCTGCACCTTCCATAATTTTCACTTCTCCATTTTCTTGTCTAATCTCGTGTTTCCTCTTCCTTGTACAACCTTCAATCCTTAATCTAGATTCCTCGTGGTCTGAACCCCACTTTTATGAGCTAATCTTCATCTTTATTCGAACTAAAGCTAAGTTGATTAACCTTTTATCTTGTACCATCTTAGTTCATTTTACTAGAGTTGTGGGATTGAAATTCACAAGAAGTCGATATCACCATTAGATCTAAGTAGTTAGAGCTAGGTAATATCAAATTCTAGGATTAATCCTTTGTTTTTTGACCAAGCAACTTCACATCAAAAAGAGGGTAAGGCCACCACTTGGAAAGTTATCAATATGTGGATATTCATGTCAATCGCCACCCCAAGCTATCACCAGGTAAAAACGCTCTTATCCAATGAAATTTGTTCTCACAAAGGTAACTTTCAGAATTAGTAGCCCGTTTAACTCTTATTAATATGTATACATGTTAACCTGGAACCTGGTCCAATTTTGTCACTTTATTTTTGAAATCAATCATTTTGAATAATTTTTATGATATATGATATGCTTTGCTTTTCCAACTCAATTATGCTTTTTCCTCTAGCTGGAACCTCTATGATATTATTGAATTGATAATCACATGCAAAATCAAAAACTAGGTTAGTACAAAAATCAACAAGAGTATTACCTTTCTGATGGGAATGTATTACTCTTATTGATAAATGTTTCATCAATTCCTTAATGAAGTTGACCTCCATTGCCATAATCCTTGGTATTTCCTGATTTCCATGAATAATTTGGACCGTACTCCATGAATTAGTCTCTACCTCAACTGACTAATTATAGTTGTTTTTGCAGTACACCAAACATTCCTTAATTGCTTTTCCTTCAACCACCAAAATTGTTGCATCTGGAATCTTTGAATCCATAGCCATCAGTAGGTACCTCCCTAAATCTCTAATGAAAAAAACAATGGAACTAGGGCCTGGGTTACCTTTTGAAGCACCATCGGTGTTTACATTTAGCAAAGAGGTAAGGGGTCACTTCCACCTGATCACTCTGGACATATGTCTTACTTTATATTCCTGTAAAACCTTATTAGTATTTTTCTAGTTCTTCCCAACAATATCCATCTTAAATCTGAGCTTGATAAATTTTTTAATAGTATTACCCAACTCCTGAAAAATTTTCCTGTATGTGTAAAATGTTGTTTCTCCTCTTCCAGATTAACTAAATTATAAGAATTGGGATAACTTGATATACTGTTAACTTGATATACTGTTCTAACTCTTGAGTTTTCTTGTTTCCTCTTCTATATTCTCATAGCATGCTTTAAGTTTGATCTTTGTTCAGTGACGCCGGCAATAATGCTACATTTCTATCAAACTTTCTCTGCTACCTCCCCTTTTAAGAATAAGTGCTCAATAGTTCCCATTCTGGAATGTTATAGTAGACACACTCTTGAGATATTTTGTGATTATAGTGATTCTCTTAGCTAAAACAGAAACTTTTCCTAATCAAATCCTCCAAATAAAAAAAAAAAGAACTTAATGATAGACTTTTACACCATGAAGCATGTATATCTTCAGAATAGTCTTTCTTTTTTCTTAGCATCTCCCAAGCACTCTTGATAGTAAACTTCGCACTATTTGTTTTGGTCTACCAAATTCTATCCTTTACAGTCTCAACTTTGACATTGTTCATCTAATTTTTGACATATTCTATCACACTTTCTGAAATAAAATATTTCATTAAATCAAAGCCCCAACCTTTTACATTTTGGAAAATCCCAATCTCACTCAAAGGATAACGGGTCTGTATTTCAGTATCCTATATGAAAAAGGACATGTGTTTGTACAATTATCATACCAAACTATAGATGTACCACTTCCAGGTTCCCACAATAAGAATTTTTCTATCTTCTCTATTCTCTAACACTACTTTCCGCTCTTGAGATCTCTTTTTCATTGAACTAGTTTAGGTGTTTGTTTTTTGTAGTATTTGTTCCATAGAAATTAGCCCACAAATTTCTTTGTGTCCTGAACTTCCACCAAAGTTTAGCATACATAGCTTGATACATATCATTCAAGGATCTAAAACTCCTTTCTTTCTTAGGGAAACATACTTTGTTCCATGCAGACTAATGCTTATTTCTTCCATCTTCCTTATTGTTCCCGAAAATATTGCAAAAATTCTATGCAATTCTTTGATGACACACTTAACAGGAACACCATTATAGGCAATACATAAATATGAATACTTTTTGTAATAAACTTGTTAGTATCACTTCTTTTCCCCCATATGATAACATCCTTCCTTTACATGCTTTCAATTTACCTCTAACTCTATCAAGTAAGTCACTATAATGCTCTTTGCTTTTCTTTGTGGGACATATGGGGCACCCGAGGTACTTGAGGAGAAATGATCCCTAAGCCATCCTAGTAATTAACTCCACCTGCTGTACAAATATTTCTTACAGTATTTGGCGCATATGTAAGAAACTTTTATCTTTTTAACCTTTTTCTCTTAATGTTGTTCATATCACTAGAACACCTACATAATTTTCTCAAGAAAATATTCATTTGAAGAAGCAAAAGTAATGGTGACATCTACATATGCAAGATGGTTGAGATTTGAGCTCTACTTATGTAATACCCCAAATATTCAAGATAAGATTAAAACCATGATTCAAGTACATGTAAAATCAAATATCAGGTTTTGGAAGTATGAGAAGTGATTTAGACATGTATTAAGGCGACAAGTAACTTCTATCTCATGGTCAAGATGAAAAGTCCCTTACCTATAGATATTTTGTGAAGAATCTCCCTGTAGTCAACATTAAATGAGAATAACTCCTAGATCATTAAATATTTTTGATCACAAAACCTACCAAATGATTGATTTGAATTATCTTTCCAATGAATTTAGTTTTTTCTTAATCCGATATCCAAGTAAAAAGTTATGGCTATTTTAGTGAAACACTGTTCAACAGTGAGAGAGAAACTATGAATATAGCTATGATCGTCGTGAGATTGTAAGATCGTACTATTCTTCCATATGATTGAAATAATACCAAACATTTGAAAGTTGACAATTATACCATCCAACCACGAGATGGAACCACGACCGTGGTTAGAAACCACAATCTTAGTTACGATCATGACTCTTAAAGTTGATCTAGCTTAGACTTCCAACTTAGCTCCAACATACGATGATAGGTGGGTCCCACCATTATACCTAGGCTTATATAGTAGAGTTTATAGATCCCAAATTTTTCCAACAAACCACGAGCACCACCTATAGTTTTAGGTGGGTCCCACGATCGTGGGATGGTCCATACGACTCAATTTTATATATTTTCAATTATATTTTATGAGGGGAATTGCAGTCTTTTGCCACTATTTTAACATCAAAACAACATCATTGAAGCCACCCAAAGCTGAGTATTAATTGCCATGACCCAATTTTTGAGCCATGATGGCAGCTACTTTATTCCACCAGTAGGTAAGCTAAACCATAGCCTAAAGCTATAAACAATGGGCTAATTTTTGTGTAAAATGGCATAAATGCTAGAAATATGCAAGTAAAAGACATACAAGCTATCAATCTTAGAATAATAATATAACAGAGAAGAAATAAGAGAAATAATAATATCCCATAACCTAGTAGTGTCAGTGCAAGAGACTCTAATTCAAAAGAATACAAGTACTATCAAGTCAATAAACAATAGTATCGAGAAGGGAAAGACTAGCAAAGACAAAAGAAGAAGAAAATGTCAAATATGGCTTTTAGATCTCACAATGTCTCTAAACTCTGACCAACATAAATCTCAACGTCAACGGCGATAACTAGTACTCGAATCTGCACCAATTAACTACAGAAGTTTAGTATGAGTACCAAAGCCAAGGTTACTCAGTATGCATCATCGTCTGACTGAGCTAAATCCTAATATAAATATAATAAAATACAAGATAAATAGTGTAAAATCAAGGTAAGAGGGAAAACCTAGAATAACGCTTCCAATACTGTAAATAAATAACTAGAATAATAACATTAAAGAAAACATAACTGGGCCCCATAAGCCAAAAAGTGCAATAAAGTAAATAGCCCAATATAGACCCCCATAAGCTTGGAGAATGTAATCAAGAGAAGTTATAACAGGAATTATACTATGTAGTCGTATCTCAAAATTATAACTATGGATACTTCTACACCAAAATCACCAAACTTGAACTGGTTTCATAACAATCATAAATAGCCTCTCAATGTAAAACTTGAACTAAAACTAGTATATTATTTGTCAGACTTGAACCAGAACTCATATCATGAATAGTGCCAAAATAAAACCGGTCTTAACATCATAATTTGATGGACTTAAACTGAAACTAGTATCTTCTCCTAAGTACCAATTGATAAGTCATCAATTTGGCAACTTAATAGTATTTTTAAGCCTAAATTATCATGCTTTTTCATTGATTTATTATTACTTTCTTACTTAATGATCATTTGTGTAGGTAAAAATTTCAATGAGAAGATGATCAAGGAAAATTGATAAAAATGAGCTAAGAAGAAGGAGAAAGAGAAGAAATATGAACAAAAAGAATAAAAGCTGAACTTGCAGCCCAGGGTCAACTCTCAGTCACCACAATCACAAACTGAGTGTCGCGATTGCGATCATTCAACAAGTCAACCAAAAGGCGATTGTGATATGACTACTGCGATAGTGGTACCACGATCATTGTCAAGGGATAGCGATCGCGGTAGAGGAGAAAGTTTAAAGGGAATTTTTGTAATATTTGGCAAATGTGGAATTAGGGCTTAAATATAGGTTTTTATCTCATTTTTCATCCTATCTTTTATCCTACATATTATCCTATCCTTAGTTTAGAGTTTATCACTTAGAGCTTGGAGATTGAATTTATACTAATTTGAGGCAAGAATTAATTAGAGAAACTCCAAAGTGAAGAATTAATAAATCTTATTAAGAATTCATTGGAATTTAAAGTGTGGTTTGCATTCTCTTTATTTTTCACGAGTCAAATTGATGGAGATTTTGGTATATTTTTGTTTATCATCTTTATGATTTGCTAGTTATTCCTCTTACGATTATGTTAGAATAGGGTACAATTGTGTGTGGGTTGTGATATATTTTTTTAGATTCTAGTTTGGTGATGATGGGTTCTACTATTGCTTGGTTAAATTAGTTGGGTTTTGTGGGTGAAATCCACAAATACTAAAAATGGGTTTATGGGTGAAAACCCTAAACTCTTGAAAGCTCAAACCATCCTTGAAAGAGGGGTTTGGGTGAAATTTTGGAACTCATGACATCCTTGAAATAGGGCTATGGGGGACAAAGTAATAGTGGATAATAATGGATGTAGATTGCTATCTTTTTGCTATCTTAGAAATAAGGGTGAATAGAGAGTTGGCTATATTTTAGGCATCTTCCTAGAAATATAGATGCCCAATTGTGGTGTTGGGTGGCTTTAATTGACACACTTGTTAGGTACTCGAAAGAGTCTATGGGTAACATCCTTGAGACTATGTTAACAAACTAGTCCCAAGGACTTTCAACCTAGCCTACCACATCATCAACAAGTAGAATTTGAACTTAAAAGTCATATTCCCATGCATAAATTGCCCCTAGGAAAGCATAATCCCAAGATTTATGCCTAATTGATTATACTCTAATACTTGTAGTCCCAAAATAGTCCTTTAAAAGTTCATTAATAAACACCATCTTTGATACTTACTCAAAACCCCTAATTTTTACATATTTGTATTCTAGGTTTGAATTTAGTAAGTTTCCTTTATTTCAAGCTAATTCAATTTCCACTCACATTGTTCCTTGTGGATTCGACCCTAACTCAAAGTTGGGTAAATATGTTGACGACGATCGCCTTGCACTTAAATTGACATATAAGTTAAGTGTTATAAAAATGGCGCCGCTGTCAGGGAACAATTTGGCGTATTGAGTTAGTTTGGAATTTTAGCTTACTTGCTTTGGTTCAAACTTGTAAATATTTGTTTGTTATTTTCTTTTGTTTCTTATGGTGGACCCCACTTTTGGCAAAATTATAGATATACTCCCCGAAAAGAGATATGTGCACTATCTCAATCCTCTTGGGAGTATGATTGTACCTTATGCGGTGGTTGAGATGGACATTGGAGCGATTTTCCAAATGCCCCTTCCCCTCGTTATACTAACCCAAATGCTAGTTCTTCTCATGAGTTTGATAGGTCATATGAGGAGAAAAATGAAGAAAAATATGCCAGATACAATGGTGTCAAAGCAATAGTTCAACGTATCATAGATCAGGTGGAAACAATGGGGGATAATATATATCTCATGTAATAAGCCATGGGGTCATGTAAAAAGAAAATCAAAAGGATTGAGAAAGTGAGTATGGATGCTAATTTTTCAAATACCGTGGGTATGCCCACTCTTTCAAATGAGCTCAATGTTGATGAATCCTCGGTGATTTTCCAATCAACCAAACCAAACATGAGAGATAATGTCAAGATTGAGGAAATGGTACTAGAGTTAAAAGAAAAAGCCAAACAAATCCTTTGTGAAGGCTCTAGTCCATTTCAGGGAGAGAATGTCAAAACGGATGCAACTCCAAAATTAAGGAGAATACCTCACTCAAACTACTTTTCAATATTATGCTTGGTGGATGTGATGAAAGTCAAACCACCCAACACTACAAGAAAAACTACCTATTAGGAAGGAAAATCTTGTCCCAGAAAGTCCATATCTTTTCCCAATTAATTATTTCGGATGGGAAAAAACTGGTCTTCTCCCATCCTAACAGGCTCTGATGCAAATGATCAACTGTGACGACTCTAATAAGTTGGTCCTTTAAAGTCTTTTGAGATGACAAATAATCCGGTCGCAATTAGATTTTAGCGATGCTATATCTTTTCCCAAATATACAAACAACCTGGTTGTAATTATATTTTAGCGACTGTATATCTTGTCCCAAATAGTCTAACTACCCGATCATAATTATCTATTAGCGATGGTATATCTTATCCCAAATAGGCTAATTACTGGTCGTTAATTTTTTAGCAATGGTTAATTGGACCTATATTGTCCTTTAGGGATGAGAAATATTTGGTCCTAAATTATCTATAAAGGACGAACAAAATCCTAGTTCTAGATCAACCTTTAAGGATGAGCAACATCTCTAGTCCTAGATACGCATTTAAAGATGAGAATATTTCTAGTCTCTACTTGATCATAAATGAGCCTAAATCACAAAATAATAAATTTCATAAAATAAATATCAAATTGCAATCTAGAATCTCGATATAAAACATGATATAATTAGAGACCAAAAAATTTAGTTAACATCCCATGATATTAATTAGTTTCAATATTTGTTTCACAAAAGACATAGTTACCATCCTGATCGAGCTAGAGTATATGATATCAAATTTTTCATAACATTTGAATACATAGCAAAATAAAAATGAGTTTGTGCATCTTCAACGCTTGCATCTTCACTTGTCTTCAATAATCTTCGAAATTTGTAAGTGTAAGATTTTGAAAAAATAATAAATAACTAATGTTACAATAAAATAATCTATGTAAAGTTTACACTAGAATTAGTTAAACCTCTCACTAGAATTAGAGTCAGTCTATATGTGCCAAACTCTAATAATTGAGTAAAGAATAAAGTAATAAACTCTACTTATTAGAACCAAAGAAAAGGCCAAACTCATATAATATGCATAGACAACACATACAAATAGTAAAGAGGGAAGGAAAAAATTAGGGGTTTTAAATAGATCCTAATATGTTTGCAGATTCAACTGCAAATCTGCATCATTTTCATACTACCTTGATGCTTCAAGAGAGAACAAGACAAAATCAGTAGAAGATGGTTCTTCTTGGAATCTACCAATACTGATCATTCAAGTTCAGATGGTTTTGCCAACAACTTGTCCTTACTATGTTGTTGTACCAACTTTGCAGTAGGTCGTTAGATGCCTCTTAAGGATATGTTATGGCCCATAACACTAAGATTAGCATATTACAACCACCAATTTGTAGAATTGGCATATCAAAATCAAAAGACACTAGTGTAATTGAATTAGTTGTAATTCAGATCCCACATCAATTCACTACTAGATAGAAAATATTGGAATAGCCAATAAAAGGGCCATGCCAACAAGAAGCAAAAACAAATAAAAGACCATCAGTTCTATCTTATTCTAGCTTTATCTACTGCTAAGCCACAACCTTGGTAGCAGAAGTGGAGAACTAGAGTGGCTAGACTAAAAACCAAGATTAGTGATGGATTAAATTCTTTAGTGACTATTATGTTTAAGTAGACTAATATTATTGTTTAATGGGATTCACATCTCAGGTTGGCAATGACTATGTTGATTTTGAATCCCACATAAAAGGAACAACAAAGTATTACTGGTCTCATACACTAATTTTAGATGAACTATACATCAAAATCATATCAACCTTAAATTTTTCTACCCCATCATCTGCATCTAAAAAATGCAACGCATATTTGGACCTTGGTGTGATTCATTCAAATCAGGCAAGAAAGATGTTCTAGTTGCCACTGATGTTTCCTCTAAGGGGTTGGATTTTTCTCTGTTATCTTTGCCCTATTAAAGTTTCCCAAATAACAAGGGTTATGTATTGATAGATTTGACTGAGAAAAGCTTGTACAACAACATATAGTATGGACAAGTTTGTATATGCTAATCTTAAGTGTCATCACAATTATAGTATGGACAACATGACTATTAAGCAGTCACACCATATAGAAGTAGAGAATAAATGAACAAATTATAGTTGATTATATAGGAAGTAGCATGTAGAAGTTGTGTAAGTCTAAAACTGTTGTCATTCAGGCTTTGCAGATTTGGTTGTAGCTATGTTACCCATGACATACAACTTTTACAGAAGAGGCATATATAACACAAAAATGAGAACCTTCTCTAAAACAACCGGGAAGCACAAGACAACATCCCTTGCTTAAGCATAAACACCTTAGTTTTCAAAAGAAGCCAACCACTTTATATAGTTCATGCATTCAAAATTTCTCAAACCTTTAAGACAAGTTTCAAAATATCGCGATCCAATGACAGAGATATAAATATTTTACAACTCAATATGTCATTGGCAAAGCTTACTTGGTATAGTCATCTTCTGATGCAAATTTTGCATTATGTCAACCTATTTGCTTTATAGATCACAGATAAGCTGGAGACAAGATACATGATTGGCGGGAGAAATTAGGGCTAGGAACAAGGTCTAAAATGCAAATTGGACATTAAAATAAAACCTGTACCTCCTTTTAATTTACTATGACATAATAACGGTTCTTAGAAATATGACTTAATGGTTACCGCATGAAGACAAGAACACTTCACAGAAGGAATGGCATGGTATCCATTTTTATAGTTATCATCCAACAAAGCACTGGTACTATAACATCAACTGTTTTGTGGATATAACATATACATGAGATAACTTCTCACAGATCCAAGAATACTAATAGCAAAACCGCTTAAAAAAGGGAGGAAAAATTAAGATTAAATAGATACACAATTATCATTGATTGCTGACACTAAAAGAGCATTGCAAATTTACAGATATTAAACATTGAAACTATTATAAACTATGTTTGATGATGACATAGTATATGGAATACAAATCAATATTATTACCTCCTAATAGCAAGACCACCAAAGAGCTTGTAGCAAAGAGATTCGGCCTGAGCAATAGCACAGAGTCCTCTATTATGAACCTTCTCAGCATAAAGCTCCATAGAGTTTTCTTTAAACTTGAAATGCTTCTATACAGCTGATGTTGATTCCCGGATCCTCGGACCTTCTTACCTAAGGCATAAATCAATTTAAACCAAAAAAATGAACTACTAAAAATAAATCAAGACATAAAAAATCAATCAAAAGTTCAATTCCACTAGGCAAAAAATCCTCTTACAAGTACAATCTTTAGAGTGGCTTCGATTTAGTGAGAGATATCTGTGGTTATTAAGTACTTATGCAACTTGATGTTTTCAAAGCCCATTTGGATTGGCTTATATTAAGTGATTTTAATCCAAAATAGCTTTCAAGTACTTTTGCAGTATTTGGGTAAAATAGAAAAAGTGCTTTTAAGCACATGTTATCAAAAAGATGAATATAAGTCAAAAGTTCATCCCAACATGCTCTTAATATGATGCAAGATAAGTTATTGTGAGGTGAACCTTATACTTCTTTCTTTTTTATCCATACAAATACATTATATTGCAAGTTAAAAGAATAGTATGGTAGTATACAGTGTGAGACTTGAGAACCCACAGTTTTAGAGAGGGTAAAATGATTTTGTAGCCCTTCACAAATTTGTTTTTGGACATCTCTTTCCCACCAAAGATCTTTGTTTTTGTATATAAGAAAAGATCTTGGGGAATTACCTTCTATTGAAATTTTAAAGTGTCATGTTCACACATTTTCCTCCTTCAGAGAACCTCAATTTTACTTGAGAAGACAAATATGTTTTGGAAAAAATGGGCACGCATAATATGAAACATTATCTCCCAATCCCTTCTTGTATTTCATTATTAAAAAACTAAATAACAAAAAAATGCCCTTATTCTACCAATTCTTTTCCATTCTATTTTACCCCAGAATTCGCTCCAATTCCCCTTTTCCCCCTATCCATACTAATATTTGTGTACTAACAACCAGGAAATGAAATGGAGTAATAATATGTACAACTGCTATCCAATTAGATCTTAAATCAAAATAGAACCTTGAGAGATAGTAACAAAATACTAAATCAGACAAATTTCCAATTGAAAACATATGTTTTAGGTAGGGCAAATAGTGCATTAGTTGATCAGTCATGAACTATGTAAGTAGCAGCTTCTTAGTTTCAAGCATTAAACAGGAATATAAAATCAAACGGAATATCCATATTAAATACAACAAAAAAACAAATACTATTATGTCTCAATCACAAATAAAGATCAACTCCGCAATACAAATCAGTGTATCAATCATTCTGCTCTAATAATTTTCAATAATATTTTTGCTCATAAAATCACTTAAATTAAGAAAATGAAATAGAATAAATAAAACTGTAATAAGAGAAATCACCAAGAACATTCTGGAGTGTGAGTGGCTCTGATGATGATCTAAGTCCTGATGGGATTTACTTTAACCTCGACTCCAGAGTATCCATCCTCAGCCAGGTCACGTGTCAACACTTTGTTCAGATCAGCAAAGAATACTTCATCGTCCATAAACTAAAACAACAATCGAAAAATTAATTCCCACAATTTTCATAATAAAATCTTATACAGAAAATTTGATAATTAACCTTTCACTTTTTAATGATCTGCAGAGACTGAGTATCTATTTTTGCAAGGTATCCACTTGTTATTCAGGCTTTGTAGATTCAGTTGCAGCTATGTTACCCAATACATACAACTTTTACAGAAGAGGTATATATAATACAGAACTGAGAACCTTCTCTAAATAAATTGGGAAGAAAAAGACAACATCCCTTACTTAAGCATAAATGACTTATTTTTCAATAAAAGATAACCACTTGCTACAGTTCATGCATTCAAACATTACTTTCATTAGTAATTCAGAGGAGAGACCATTCCTTGCATTAGTAATTTATAAGGTATCTACTTGATCTGTCAGAATATTACAAACACTATTATTACAGAATGGCAGCTTATTTCCATGACCAAGATTGAAGGATCATTATAAACTATGTAAAAGTAACACTAAGAAGGATCTTCAACAACATCCTCCGCTAACTACCCAAAAAAACTTACATCTAAATACAACTTATACTTTCCCAGCACAACAAGTCACTATATATATAAACACATCATTGCTAATGGTTTCAAATATAGCTACATCCACATCAATATTTTAGTCAATATTTTGGTAAAAGCTATTAAGGGCAAATTGAGCAAAAACAGTGATTAGTGAAATCAAACAAACGCAATTGAGCGAAAACAAAAATTGAATCAAATAAGCAATAGAAACAAAATTGAAAATAGATGAAATTGAGAAAGCACATAGATTAGGGAACCAACACAATGAAATTTAAGAGAAATCATACCTGATCAGCTATTGTGGAAGCGACGCAGCTTGAAGAACCAAGATTATAGTGCAAAAATGAAGGAAATGCACACACAGTCATTTGAAGCTTTTTTCTTTGTATACTGAAAATGCAAAAATTATAATAATTGAGAGAAATTCGTAAATGTAGTGCAAAAATAATTATGACAAATTGAATATGAAAGGTTTTCTTGTATATTTTAGAGAAAAAAAGTTTCTTTTTAGGTTTTAGAAAAAAAATTGGCACCTATTTTTATTTTAGTAGCAAAACGTATGAATTTTTTTTATAAAAATATTTAGCTTCCCGCTCAAGGTCTATTATTAATATGGACCAGTTAAAATTATTTTTAGGATCATATTTTATACCTTCACAAAAAAATGCACAATTAAGGACCGAAATATAATCTCATCTCAATAGATTAACTTTTAGAGATGAAATTATTAACTCATCCCTAAATGTTGGTCTTAGATAGACCATTTTATTGTAGTGCAATCAAATGATGAATTTTGGAGATGAGGAGGAAAATTCCTATATTTTGGAGTTTGTCATTCCAAAAGGGCAAAATGAAGCCCCTCACTTGATGGCTAATAAATGCAAAATTTTGAGTGTAACAAGTGAATTTTTGATGCTCTCACCAATACCCAACGAGCTTATTAGAAAGTTTGATGTGAAGTTGAGTAAAATATTTAAATCTTCAAAGTGTAGAGATAGAAAATATTTCATTGTGACCTAACCTTTGCCGAATGCCTCCAGGATGTACTGATCTAAAGTTGGGTCTCCGTTTTAAGTCTTCCAAATGGATACATAAATTTGATAGGCAAAAACTATCGTGTTGCTACTTTAACTAAGGCGCTTCTTGGGAGGCAACCCAAGAAATTTTTCTTGATGTTTTCTAACATTTTAATTTATTTTTAGCTTGTTTTTGGGTATTTGTAGATGATAGCATAAGTTGGAATAGGTACCTCAAGAATGAAATCTCGGATAAGTATATTAGATGTTATTTTCGTCACTTTCCTCTCTTTAGTAATCTTACAATGTATGATCTCTAAAATATGAATGATCATCACATTCCATATTTTTTTTGGTTTGAATTTAATTTATTTGAGCTTAATTTTTTAGAATGTGATTGTTTGGATGAAGACTTTTGAATTTCTGCCTTGTCTCAAATGCTAAATTGAAAAATTCTTGCTTTCATACACTAGTGCACACCATGTGTTTGATGAAACACCCACTTGAGGTTTGTTTGCTTAATTGAGTGGTGGGTGATTTAATTGGGTTAGTATGATTACAAGTGGTATTTTTGGTGATGAATTAGTTCATTGGGCTCGTTGACATGTGTTGTTATTTTACCAATTCAAGCTCTTACTTTACACGCACACCACATATTTATTAAAATGTCAATAAGAAAGAAATATCTTATAAGCTTGTAAAGGTTAATGTAAACTTTTTTGGAGCATTGTGTAATCATTCTTGGAGTATGGCTTTGAGTCCTATTGGTCATAAAAGTGGTGCAATTGGTTGTTTTTGGTTGAAATTGTGGATGAATGTTGTGTCCATGGTGTGATCAATTAGTGTGCTTATCATAGCATCTCCGGATGAAGTCTAAGTAACTCGAGGGACATGTATGCTTGCCTTTCCCTATGATAGATTGAGTGACACCATTATTAAGGGCTTATGTTTCCATTGGTGCCATGAGTATTTTATGAACTAAATAGATAATATGTGAAGTTGTGAGGAAATAATCTCATGAAGTGTAATGATAATTTTGCCTCGCATTCACCCATGTGTTTCTTTAATTGTTAAAGAAGAGGCAAAAGCTCAAAAATTCTTTCAAAATGTAATTGGTAAGAAATGAAATGATAGTTTTTTTTTTGGAAAAAAAGAGAGATCAAGGATGTTTTTGAGCTTTGTTTTGAGTGATACCATTAAATTCAATTTTTAGCTCTCTCTTTACAAGGATGAGTCATGACTCAGAGTAACTTATTCAGCTTAAATTATTCATTGGTTGGGAGATTAACTTTTTTACTATATGAGTACGATGCCATGTGTGGTGAGATTTTTGTATAATTCTTGTACATATGTGTAGTCTAGAACTTTCCTTGAGTGCGTTCAAAGAGAAATCCTAGATAAACTTGGTTATGAGAATGACCCGAGGCCATTTTTGACCAGTCACATAGCCAAATTCCCAACTTAACATTTTTCGTAGTTAACCCCTGTGAGCCTTTTTCACTATTTTTTTCTTTTTCTAATGATAACCTTGCTAAAACACTTAAGACCTTTCTAAAATTATCTTTTTAGCACTTAACCTCCACTGATACATTGCATGATTTTAAGAAACAAAACATAGGCAAAAGCCTAAGTTTGTTATGGTGGGGGTTGTGTAGTTGGGAAAATAATGTGAGGGTGGTTCAAAATTCAAGTTTGGGGGGATGAATGTGATGTGCATAGATGAGCCAAGAAAGGTGTATGTAAGGTTGTCAAATCATATACTTAAAAGACAAGAGAAGGGTTTAATAATAAAGTTGAATAGCCTAGTCTATAGAACTTGAAGAGAAATTGGATGAATGAAGGGATAAGAAGGGCTTAAAGTTAGACACTCTCTTAAAAAGTCAAAGAAATAAAGAGAGATGGTGGCATTGAATTGTTTGGTAAATGCTAATAAAAAAAAGGGCAAAGAAATATAGGAAATGAATTAAAGAATAATAAGGTGGAGAGTTTGAAAATTTTAGGGCTAGAAAAGATTGAGTAATTGAATTGAAGGAGGTCTTTTAGTTACTTGATCCATATATATTCCTTCCCGTACCTCTAAACTTCATCTTGTCCCATAATACCTTGGTGATTCACAGCTAGGTAAGTCTATATTAGTGGCAAAAAACACAAAGGACAAGCCTATGGTTCTACTCATTTGTAAGATCTCGTAAAGTTCTTAGCTTAAATCAGTCCTTTAGGCTTCTCAAGGGGTTCCAGACTTAGAATATTCTAGCTAAGCATTCAGACATAGAGTCATTTTAGCCTTCAAATGTTGGCAATCTTATTTCATGGAATTTACATCCATTAAATATGGATATTTAGGTTGATTCATGATCAGGAATGTCCGTAGGTGTTTCTGGACAAGTTTTGGATTTTTTGAACTTTGTTTGAAACTCCTTTGGAATCCCAAAATAGTGGATCAACGCGATCTTGGTGCGCCGCATCGACTATCACATTGATTAATGTTTTCTCCAG
This sequence comes from Capsicum annuum, assembly GCF_002878395.1. NCBI lineage: Eukaryota > Viridiplantae > Streptophyta > Magnoliopsida > Solanales > Solanaceae > Capsicum > Capsicum annuum. The sequence goes on along the minus strand of NC_061111.1, from coordinate 110,053,121 downwards.
CTCCCAGCATTAATTTTCAATGTTTTGTTGCGAACTCGATGCGTTGGCTATCGCATCAATGCCAATGATTCGATGCATCAGTCTGTGCGTCAATGATACAGTTTTTTACTCTTTAAAAGACCGCATCCATGGGGATATTTAGGTCTTTTTCCCTCAATCTTCAGCCCCTAAAATTTGAAATTAATCATTTTAGAGAGCAAATAAACTCATTCTTTCTCAAATTTGCTCAAGAACAAAACCCTAGAAGCTTCAATTTCAAATTAAGAACTCAAGATTCTGCCATCAATTTTTAGAAATTCCTTAACTAAGTTATGTGAAATGTTCATCCAAGTGTTCTTTCCACCCTTGGAATCTAAGAAACTCTTTTAAAGTTCATGTAGAGTAATTTTATAATTTTCATGAGTTGAATTAAAGTGTATTCATAATTTATTGCAAGATTCATGTAGAGTTAATTGACATGTGTGCCTTATCATCTGAAGTCATGTTGAAACTCTTAGAATTATGTAATTAGAATTGAATCACGTTGCCTACATGTTGTTTTAGTATTATGTGCATATATTATGCCCCACAAGTGTTTGATGAATTATCAATGTGAGTTGAATAGTAAAATTACATCATGTTTAGCATGTATACAAGTGTTTGCTTGAATGCCCAAATGAATGAATGATGACTAAGTAGTTAGTTACTCTGTCTGAACAATTATGCCATGTCTTTTAAGTTTATGGTATCTAGTCCTGGGGGTATTAAATGCCCAATAATTTAGCTGCTTGTCTAGAGCCATGGTTAGTCATAGAGTAGAATCAGTCATGTCTCGATCAGTACAGTTCAGTCAGTTAATAGAATTCAGTAGTATTTCGTTAGTCCATGGAACTCAGTGAACTCAGTTTAGTTCAGTTATATAATACGATCAGTAACTATTTAGTCTAGCCTAGTATAGTTTAGAATTTAGTCCAAAATCGATTCAGTTGGGAGTAGGATTCAACATCGAGCGAACCCTATGAAACACCCCGACGTCTTCTTAGCTAAATTCCGTCCATGGAAAGTCTAAGCATTAGCTTCTAGAATGATCCAAATTGATTTTCATGTAGAATTTCCTAGATTTCAACCTTTCATTATGCAGATGATTGAATTAACTTTCCAACGATATAAGATTCATCCAAAATGGACCCTCGGTGAAAAAGTTATGAATAATTTAAAGTTTCAGTCGGAAACATCGTCATTTTGGGGTTTAGCGCGTCGTGGAGAGGGTCAAATCAACAATCGTCAAATTCCAGTGGGACTCCGCGATGGTGGCGCATCGTGGAGGTACCCAATTTCCCACTCGTCGAATTCTAGTGGACCACCGCGATTGTGGCGCGTCGCGGTGGTACCCAAAATTGGGTTTTTAAGTTCAAATTTCCAGTTCCGTTCAGGAGTCATTAAGGGTAAATTTGACTTTTTCCTAGCCTTTAAAACCGTACAAACAAAGGATTTAGGGTATGTTTGAGCAACTTAACCCTATTTTCATTAAAATCATTAAGAATCCTCTCTAGGTTTTAAAAAAAGAACTTCAAGAAACCCAAGATTCAACCGTGGGCTTTCAAAATCGATTGAAGATTCGAAATCCCCAGATCATAGGCTTCAAGAAGAACCCGCTAATTTCGTAAATAGAGGTACGTGGGGTTGTCTTAAATTTCATGGGCATGTTTTCAAAAAGGAATTTACGCAAGATTTTAAATTTATACAAGAATATATATGTTCTTACAAATGAGGGTTTTCAATTGTTACAAATAACATGTTTTGATATATGATTTTGAAAGAATTATTGAGATATCATGGGGTTATTTGTTTGAATGTATTTAAATGGTTGAATTGTGAACATGTGACCTGAAATTTCAAAAGGGTGCGATGTACATGATTTGTGAATTTTCTAAATTCCCCATGATAATGTTCATACCCTATATTTACTAGTGTTAAACCATTGAGAGCATGAGTTTTGCAATTGATATGACATTACTCATAAATGATTAAACTTGTTTAATAATTCCATGTTGAGAACCATGGTGTATGTTTTTTAATGGTGTGAAAGTCATGCATATGTGCATGTGGTAAATGGTATGAGAAGTTGGAAAGTTGATGTGATATTGATGACTTGCAAGTCGGGTATGATGATACCCTGCAGAGTATGGCATGTGATTAATTAAAATGAGTTTAACGCATTGATTTTGTGAGATAGGTGGTTACCCAAAAAAAGCACGAGTCAAATGACTCTACATTGGAAGCCGTGTTTACCGACTCGGGAACTTGGTATCCTGCTGTGTGATCTTGTGTACCTGATGTTATGTCATCCTAAATTGGGACTATGGTTAGGAGCCCTGCTTTGTGATCTTGTGCACTGCCATACTTGATTTGGTAGAGACACCCTATTGTGTGATCTTGTGTGTCTTTTCCTCACTTATACTCTAATATCGGTGGCAATCGAGATTTGACAGTTGGTGAAAATATGAAATTGTAGGGTGTACCACCTAGCTCAAATGTGTTGCATTTTTTTATTGAAAAATCATTATACTATGCCTATTTATTTTTGAAATCATTTTGAAATAATGTGCTTTATATCAGCTCTCATTTATTTTATATAAAAATCTCTACTTTGTTTTGTATTATTCTACGTACCAGTACTTTGTATTGACCTCCTTCCCTCCCAGGTTAGGAGGCATAGTCTAGGGGTCCAAAAAATCAGTAGATTCTTCAGATAGTTTTGTAGAGACAAGTGGTGAGACTTCTATATTTCAAAAGGCCTGATGTCTCGCAGTTTATTTATCATTTAATAGTTTTGGGTCTACTGGGGGCCTTGTTTCAGTTTTCAGACAATTGTTTGTTTTGGTCATGTAGTAGAGATTTCGTAGACGGTTTTCAGATGTCGATAGATGTTGTGGGACATTATTTCCTATTGCTGATTTCATTGGACTCATGACCATGATTCCGTAGTATTGTGAATCTTCCACATTTCTTTTATTATATGAATTATGTGCATGATTACAAGATAGATAGGGGTGTTTCAGGCCTTCATGGTTCCGAATGCTCGTCACGGCAAGGGCCCCAGTTCGAGTCATGACGAACTTGGTATCAAAGTACGGTTCATGGTCCCATGGTGCCTACGAAATTGGGTCAAGTAGATTTTTGTTTATGTGTGTGTAGTGCGCTATACTTATAAGCAGGAGGCTATTAGGCGATTAGGAAATTTTTCCCTTCGTTGTGATTTAGTTCGTGCTTCAGAGTCAAGTCTGTTCCTAATCAGTGATCTTTTGTCTTACAGAAATAATAGTCAATCCTCCTCGTCGCAATACTAATCAAAGTGCTCAGAATGATGAATTCCGTCCCACTCATGGGATGAGGACACGTAATAGAGCTTCCACCCCAGACCCTGTCCCTACTCTGGGAGTCCCTCCAGTCTCAACCAGTCCATCTCGAGCACCACGAACCAATGTTAATCATCTCCCGACTGCACAGAGGGATGTTTTGAATGCCGAATTTAGATAGTCTATTCATATGCTGGCACAGTTAGTGGCTAATCAGGATCAATGATCGGAAGATGTTGGGTTTGCATCAGTGACGTCGGAGGTTACTAGGGTGGGATAGTTCATGAGAATGAACCCACCAAAGTTTACTGGCACCAAGGTACAAGAAAATCCACAAGAATTCGTAGATAAAATGGAGAAAATTTTCAAAGTGATGCTTATGGATTAGATTAAAGGTATTGAGTTGGCAGTCTACCAGCTGAAGGATGTAGTAAACCAATGGTACAATGAGTGGCAGGATGTAAAGGGTGACAGTGCTGAGCCCACAGTTTAGGATAAGTTTGTAGAAGATTTCCTTGACAGGTTCTTTCCTCTGGAGCTAAGGAAAGCTAAAGCAGAGGAGTTCATGAACCTCAAGCAGGGTAAGATAAGCGTGCTGGAGTACACTTTAAAATTTAATCAACTGGACCATTATGCTCCCAAGATGACGAGTAGTATAAGGGCTTAAAGGAGGAAGTTTGCTTCTGGCCTTTCAGATGATCTAGTGCTTGAGTGTCAAGGAGCTATGCTAAATAAGGTGTTGGATTTTGCTCGGCTGACAGTTCACATGCAAGGGGTAGAGGAGAAGAAAAATAAGATTTTTGAATCTAGGGAGAAGGAAAGACAGGCAAAAAGAGCCAGATCTGTCGACCAGAGTCACAGTCAGCCTCAAAGCGGTAAGTGGGGAAATAAATAAAAGAAGAAGAAGAATTGGAGTAATGCAGTCTGCCGTCAGTGCCCCAGTTCCCAAACCACCGGCAGACTGACAATCTCAGAGTTTTTAGACTCACCATGGATCTAGAGCCCCAGTTACTCAGTCATAAGGCAGTGTAGCCCAGCAACGTCGTACTTATCTGTGGTGTGAGACTTGCGGAAAGAATCACCCTGGAAGTTTAATTTTGAGGGAAAAAATTGTTATTCTTATTGCAAGGTGGGTCACCTTCAGAGTGATTGCCCTTCTTCTGGAAGAAATATGGGGGGGAGGGGCTAAGCCCAAGTCGTCTCCACGGCTCCTCTTCCTAAGGGTGCCCCTTTAGCTGATGGGAGTGATCACAACCGGTTGTATGCTTTGACCAACCGCCAGGAGGTGGAAGTTTCCCCATACATTGTCACCGGTATGTTACAAATCTTTTCCCGTGATGTTTATGTGTTACTTGACCCCAGGTCTACCCTATCTTATGTGACCCTTTATGTGGCTATTGGTTTCAGGTTTGAGTCTGATATAATTTCTGAACCTTTCTCTGTTTCCACTCCGGTGGGTAATTCTGTTGTGGCTAGGAGGGTGTATAAAAATTATGTGGTATCCATTCTTAGCCGAGATACTGTACATACCTCATAGAACTCGATATGTTTGCTTTTCATGCTATCTTAGGGATGGATTGGCTCCATTCGTGCTATGCCACGTTAAATTGTAGGACTCGAAGAGTCACTTTTTCTTTCTCGAATGAGCCAGTGATAGAATGGGAGGGACATTCTTTACCACCTAAAGGGCACATTATATCCTATCTCAGGACATGGAGACTCATTTCTAAAGGCTGTTTGTATCACCTTATCTGGGTTAAGGACTCTAATGCCGAGGGTTTTTCTCTTCAGTCTTCCTTGTAGTAAATGAATTTACAAAAGTCTTTCCATATGATCTCTTAGGAATACCACCTGATAGAGAGATAGAGTTTGGTATTGATGTGTTGTTAGATACCTGCCGTATCTCTATTCCGCTAGATGGAATGGATCGTGTAGAACTAAAAGAGTTGAAGGAACAACTAGCAGATCTTTTAGATAAAGGTTTTATACACCCCAGTGTGTCACCTTGGGGTGCGCCTGTATTCTTCGTGCGAAAGAAAGATAGTTCCCTTCGTATGTGCATAGACTACTGCTAGTTGAATAAGGTCACTATTAAAAACAAATATCCTCTTCCTAGGATTGATGATCTTTTTGACCATCTTCAGGGTGCTAAGTGTTTTTCGAAAATAAACCTTCGTTTGGGCTATCATTAGTTGAAGGTTAGGGAGTCATACATCCCCAAAATAGCCTTTCGAACTCGATATGGTCACTATGAGTTCTTAGTCATGCCCTTCGGGTTGAATAAC
>NC_061111.1:110000396-110044498 GCF_002878395.1 Capsicum annuum | reverse complement strand
TCCATGGAACTCAGTGAACTCAGTTTAGTTCAGTTATATAATACGATCAGTAACTATTTAGTCTAGCCTAGTATAGTTTAGAATTTAGTCCAAAATCTATTCAGTTGGGAGTAGGATTCAGCATCGAGTGAACCCCATGTAACACCCCGATGTCTTCTTAGCTAAATTCCGTCCATGGAAAGTCTAAGCATTAGCTTCTAGAATGATCCAAATTGATTTTCATGTGGAATTTCCTAGATTTCAACCTTTCATTATGCAGATGATTGAATTAACTTTCCAACGATATAAGATTCATCCAAAACGGACCCTCGGTGAAAAAGTTATGAATAATTTAAAGTTTCAGTCGTAAACATCGTCATTTTGGGGTTTAGCGCATCGTGGAGAGGGTCAAATCAACAATCGTCAAATTCCAGTGGGACTCCGTGATGGTGGTGCATCGTGGAGGTACCCAATTTCCCACTCGTCGAATTCCAGTGGACCACCGCGATTGTGGCGCGTCGCGGTGGTACCCAAAATTGGGTTTTTAAGTTCAAATTTCTAGTTCCGTTCAGGAGTCATTAAGGGTAAATTTGACTTTTTCCTAGCCTTTAAAACCGTACAAACAAAGATTTAGGGTATGTTTGAGCAACTTAACCCTATTTTCATTAAAATCATCAAGAATCCTCTCTAGGTTTTAAAAAAAGAACTTCAAGAAACCCAAGATTCAACCGTGGGCTTTCAAAATCGATTGAAGATTCGAAATCCCCAGATCATAGGCTTCAAGAAGAACCCGCTAATTTCGTAAATAGAGGTACGTGGGGTTGTCTTAAATTTCATGGGCATGTTTTCAAAAAGAAATTTACGCAAGACTTTAAATTTATACAAGAATATATATGTTCTTACAAATGAGGGTTTTCAATTGTTACAAATAACATGTTTTGTTATATGATTTTGAAAGAATTATTGAGATATCATGGGGTTATTTGTTTGAATGTATTTAAATGGTTGAATTGTGAACATGTGACCTGAAATTTCAAAAGGGTGCGATGTACATGATTTGTGAATTTTCTAAATTCCCCATGATAATGTTCATACCCTATATTTACTAGTGTTAAACCATTGAGAGCATGAGTTTTGCAATTGATATGACATTACTCATAAATGATTAAACTTATTTAATAATTCCATGTTGAGAACCATGGTGTATGTTTTTTAATGGTGTGAAAGTCATGCATATGTGCATGTGGTAAATGGTATGAGAAGTTGGAAAGTTGATGTGATATTGATGACTTGCAAGTCGGGTATGATGATACCCTGCAGAGTATTACATGTGATTAATTAAAATGAGTTTAACGCATTGATTTTGTGAGATAGGTGGTTACCCAAAGAAAGCACGAGTCAAATGACTCTATATTGGAAACCGTGTTTACCGACTCGGGAACTTGGTATCCTATTGTGTGATCTTGTGTACCTGATGTTATGTCATCCTAAATTGGGACTATGGTTAGGAGCCCTGCTTTGTGATCTTGTGCACTACCATACTTGATTTGGTAGAGACACCCTATTGTGTGATCTTGTGTGTCTTTTTCTCACTTATACTCTAATATCGGTGGCAATTGAGATTTGACAGTTGGTGAAAATTTGAAATTGTAGGGTGTACCACCTAGCTCAAATGTGTTGCATTTTTTCTTGAAAAATTATTATACTATGCCTATTTATTTTTGAAATCATTTTGAAATAATGTGCTTTATATCAGCTCTCATTTATTTTATATAAAAATCTCTACTTTGTTTTGTATTATTCTACGTATCAGTACTTTGTATTGACCTCCTTCCCTCCCAGGTTAGGAGGCATAGTCTAGGGGTCCAGAAAATCAGTAGATTCTTCAGATAGTTTTGTAGAGACAAGTGGTGAGACTTCTATATTTCAAAAGGCCTGATGTCTCGCAGTTTATTTATCATTTAATAGTTTTGGGTCTACTGAGGGCCTTGTCCCAGTTTTCAGACAATTGTTTGTTTTGGTCAACTAGTAGAGATTTCGTAGATGGTTTTCAGATGCCGATAGATGTTGTGGGACATTATTTCCTATTGCTGATTTCATTGGACTCATGACCATGATTCCGTAGTATTGTGAATATTCCACATTTCTTTTATTATATGAATTATGTGCATGATTATAAGATAGATAGGGGTGTTTCGGGCCTTCATGGTTCCGAATGCTCGTCACGGCAAGGGCCCCGGTTCGAGTCATGACAAACTTGGTATCAAAGTATGGTTCATGGTCCCATGGTGCCTACGAAATTGGGTCAAGTAGATTTTTGTGTATGTGTGTGTAGTGCGCTATACTTATAAGCAGGAGGCTATTAGGCGTTTAGGAAATTTTTCCCTTCATTGTGATTTAGTTTGTGCTTCAGAGTCAAGTCTGTTCCTAATCAGTGATCTTTTGTCTTACAGAAATAACAGTCAATCCTCCTCGTCGCAATACTAATCAAAGTGCTCAGAATGATGAAGTCCGTCCCACTCATGGGATGAGGACACGTAATAGAGCTTCCAGCTTAGACCCTGTCCCTACTCTGGGAGTCCCTCCAGTCTTGACCAGTCCATCTCGAGCTCCACAAACCAATGTTAATCATCTCCCGACTGCATAGAGGGATGTTTTGAATGCCGAATTTAGATAGTCTATTCATATGCTGGCACAGTTAGTGGCTAATCAGGCTCAATGATCGGAAGATGTTGGGTCTGCATCAGTGACGTCGGAGGTTACTAGGGTGGGATAGTTCATGAGAATGAACCCACCAAAGTTTACTGGCACCAAGGTACAAGAAAATCCACAAGAATTCATAGATGAAATGGAGAAAATTTTCAAAGTGATGCTTATAGATTAGATTAAAGGTATTGAGTTGGCAGCCTACCAGCTGAAGGATGTAGTAAACCAATGGTACAATGAGTGGCAGGATGTAAAGGGTGACAGTGCTGAGCCCACAGTTTGGGATAAGTTTGTAGAAGCTTTCCTTGACAGGTTCTTTCCTCTGGAGCTAAGAGAAGCTAAAGCAGAGGAGTTCATGAACCTCAAGCAGGGTAAGATAAGCGTGCAGGAGTACACTTTAAAATTTAATCAACTGGCCCATTATGCTCCCAAGATGACGAGTAGTATAAGGGCTTGAAGAAGGAAGTTTGCTTCTGGCCTTTTAGATGATCTAGTGCTTGAGTGTCAGGGAGCTATGCTGAATAAGGTGTTGGATTTTGCTCGGCTGACAGTTCACATACAAGGGGTAGAGGAGAAGAAAAATAAGATTTTTTAATCTAGGGAGAAGGAAAGACAGGCAAAAAGAGCCAGATCTGTTGACCAGGGTCACAGTCAGCCTCAAAGCGGTAAGTAGGGAAATAAATAGAAGAAGAAGAAGAATTGGAGTAATGCAGTCTGCCGCCAGTGCCCCAGTTCCCAAACCACCGACAGACTGACAATCTCAGAGTTTTCAGACTCACCATGGATCCAGAGCCCCAGTTACTCAGTCGCAAGGCAGTGTAGCCCAGCAACGTCGTACTTATCTGTGGTATGAGACTTGCAGAAAGAATCACCCTGGAAGTTTTATTTTGAGGGAAAAAATTGTTATTCTTATTGTAAGGTGGGTCACCTTCATAGTGATTGCCCTTCTGCTGGAAGAAATATGGGGGAGAGGGGCTAAGCCCAAGCCGTCTCCACGGCTCCTCTTCCTAAGGGTGCCCCTTTAGCTGATGGGAGCGATCACAACCGGTTGTATGCTTTGACCAACCGCCAGGAGGTCGAAGTTTCCCCATACATTGTCACCGGTATGTTACAAATCTTTTCCCTTGATGTTTATGTGTTACTTGACCCCAGGTCTACCCTATCCTATGTGACCCCTTATGTGGCTGTTGGTTTCAGGTTTGAGACCGATATAATTTCTGAACCTTTCTCTATTTCCACTCCGGTGGGTAATTTTGTTGTGGCTAGGAGGGTGTATAAAAATTATGTCGTATCCATTCTTAGCCGAGATACTGTACATACCTCATAGAACTCGATATGTTTGCTTTTGATGCTATCTTAGGGATAGATTGGCTCCATTCGTGCTATGCCAAGTTAAATTGTAGGACTCGAAGAGTCACTTTTTCTTTCTCGAATAAGCCAGTGATAGAATGGGAGGGACATTCTTTACCACCTAAAGGGCACATTATATCCTATCTCAGGACATGGAGACTCATTTCTAAAGGTTGTTTGTATCACCTTATCTGGGTTAAGGACTCTAATGCCGAGGGTCTTTCTCTTCAGTCTGCCTTGTAGTAAATGAATTTCCAGAAGTCTTTCCATATGATCTCCTAGGAATACCACCTGATAGAGAGATAGAGTTTGGTATTGATGTGTTGCTAGATACCTGCCCTATCTCTATTCCGCCAGATGGAATGGATCCTGTAGAACTAAAAGAGTTGAAGGAACAACTAGCAGATCTTTTAGATAAAGGTTTTATACACTCCAGTGTGTCACCTTGGGGTGCGCCTGTATTCTTCGTGCAAAAGAAAGACAGTTCCCTTCGTATGTGCATAGACTACTGCTAGTTGAATAAGGTCACTATTAAAAACAAATATCCTCTTCCTAGGATTGATGATCTTTTTGACCATCTTCAGGGTGCTAAGTGTTTTTCGAAAATAAACCTTCGTTTGGGCTATCATTAGTTGAAGGTTAGGGAGTCATACATCCCCAAAATAGCCTTCCGAACTTGATATGGTCACTATGAGTTCTTAGTCATGCCCTTCGGGTTGAATAACGCCCCTGCAGCCTTCATAGATCTTATGAATAAGGTGTTTCATCAATTTCTAGATTTGTTCATCATAGTGTTCATTAACGATATTCTGTTCTATTCGAAAAATGAGAAAGACCATGCCAATCACCTCCGAATTATCCTTCAGACCCTTAAGGATCATTGGTTATACGCTAAGTTCTCCAAATATGAATTCTGGATGAATGCTATTGCCTTCTTGAGGTATATTGTATCTAGTGACGGGATTAGAGTGGATCCTCAAAAGATTGAGGTAGTGAGAAAATGGCCCAGTCCCATGACTCCAACCGATATTTGGAGCTTCTTAGGCTTGGCGGGTTATTACAGAAGGTTTGTAGAGAGTTTTTCTTCCATAGATGCTCCGCTCACTAAATTGACTTAGAAAAAGGTAAAGTTTGTGTGGTCTGAATTGTGTGAAAATAGTTTTAAGAAGTTGAAGGACAAGCTGAACACTGCTCCTTGATTGACTCTTCCCGAAGGGGTAGATGGTTTTATGGTATATTGTGATGTATCCTGTATGGGACTTGGTTGTGTTCTGATGCAGTATGGTAAGGTGGTAGCTTATGCATCTAGGCAATTAATGGAGCATGAGCGAAACTACCCTACTCATGACTTGGAGTTAGCATCCGTGGTGTTTGCACTTTGAATCTGAAGGCATTATATCTATGGAGTGCATATTGATATTTATACTAACCACAAAAGTTTGCAGTATATTTTCTCGTAGAAAGAATTAAACCTCAGGCAGAGGAGTTGGATGGAGCTTTTGAAAGACTATGATATGAGCCTGCATTACCATCTAGGAAAGGCAAATGTTGTAGTCGATGCTCTCAGCAGGTTGTCTATGGGTAACCTTTCTCATATTAAAGAGGGGATAAAAGAGATGGTGAAGGACATTCACCGCCTTGTAAATCTGGGAGTATGACTCTTAGATTCTGAGGGGTGGTTGTTCATGAGATAGCTAAATCATCCCTTTGTTCAAAGAAAAGAAGGCCGAAGATCCTATCTTGATGCAGATTAAGAGAGATGTGGGTCAACAGAAACTAATGTCATTTGAGATTGGTGGCGATGGTATTATGAGACATTAGCGTAGATTGTGTGTGCCTGATATAGATGGGTTATAGGAAAGAATCCTTAGCGAGGCTCACACATCGAGGTATGTTGTTCACCCAGGCTCTACAAAAATGTATCATGATTTGAAAACCATTTATTGGTGGAATAATATGAAGCGTGATGTGGCTAAGTATGTTGCCAAGTGTTTGAATTGTCAGCAAGTCAAGGTAGAACACATGAGGCCAGGTGGTACTTCTCAAGAGATAGCATTGCCTTAATGAAAGTGGGAAATGATCAATATAGACTTTATTACAGGACTTTCGAAGTCCCGAAACCAGTATGAGTCTATATGGGTAATTGTAGATAGGCTGAACAAGTCAGCGAACTTTCTGCCTATTAGGACTAACTATTCAGGAGAGGATTATGCTAAGCTGTTCATCGAAAATATAGTTCATTTGCATGGGGCACCTGTGTCCATTATATCTGACTGAGGTACGCAGTTTTCTTCTCAGTTTTGGAGATTTTTTTAGAGAGGTTTAGGTACACAAGTAAACCTAAGTACTGCTTTTCTCCCCCAAAAGAATGGGCAAACGGAACGCACCATCCAGATCCTTGAGGATATGTTGAGGGTTTGTGTGATTGATTTTAAAGGTAGTTGGGTGGATCACTTTTCATTGATAGAGTTTGCATATAATAATAGTTTCTATTCCAGTATTAAGAAGCCGCCATTTGAGGCATTGTATTAGAGAAGATGTAGCTCACTAATAGGGTGGTATAAAGTGGGTGAGATGTAGATATTTGGGCCTGATCTTGTTCATCAGGCAATGAAAGATGTAAAGCTTATTAGAGAATGACTTAAGACAGCTCAGACTTATCAGAATTCCTACGCCGAGGTTAGGAGGAGAGAGTTAGAGTTTGAGGTTGGAGATTGGGTATTTTTTAAGGTTTCTCCCATGAAGATAGTTATGCAATTCAGGAAGAAGGGTAAGTTGAGTCCTCGCTATATAGGACCATATCAGATTTTGAATGGTTTGAAGATTTGAAATCCCCAGATCATAGGCTTCAAGAAGCACCCACTAATGTCATAAATAGAGGTACGTGGGGTTGTCCTAAATTTCATGGGCATGTTTTCCAAAAGGAATTTACGCAAGACTTTAAATTTATACAAGAATATATATATTCTTACAAATGGGGGTTTTCAATTGATACAAATAACATGTTTTGATATATGATTTTGAAAGAATTATTGAGATATCATGGGGTTATTTGTTTGAATGTATTTAAATGGTTGAATTGTGAACATGTGACCTAAAATTTCAAAAGGGTGCGATGTACATGATTTGTGAATTTTCTAAATTTCCCATGATAATGTTTATGCCCTATATTATACTCGTGTTAAACCATTAAGAGCATGAGTTTTGCAATTGATATGACATTACTCATAAATGATTAAACTTCTTGAATAATTACATGTTCAGAACAATGGTGTATGTGTTTTAATGGTGTGAAAGTCATACATATGTGCATGTGGTAAATGGTATGAGAAGTTGGAAAGTTGATGTGATATTGATGACTTACAAGTCGGGTATGATGATACCCTGTAGAGTATGACATGTGATTAATTAAAATGAGTTTAATGCATTGATTTTGTGAGATAGGTGGTTACCTAAAGAAAGCACGAGTCAAATGACTCTACGCTGGAAACCGTGTTTACCGACTCGGGAACTTAGTACCCTACTGTGTGATCTTATGTACCTAATATTATGTCATCCCAAATTGGGACTATGGTTAGGAGCCGTGCTTTATGATCATGTTCAGTACCATACTTGATTGGGTCGAGACTCCCTGCTATGTGATCTTGTGTGTCTTTCCCTCACTTATACTCTAATCTCGGCGGTAATCAAGATTTGACAGTTGGTGAAAATATGAAATTGTGGGTGTACCATCTAGCTCAAATGTGTTGCATTTTGTTGAAAATATTATACTATGCCCATGTATTTTCAAAATCATTTTGCAATAATGTGCTTTATATCAGCTCTCATTTATTTTATATAAAAATCTCTACTTTGTTTTGTATTATTTTGCGTACCAGTACTTTGTATTGACCCACTTTCCTCCCAGGTTCGGAGGCACAGACTAGGGGTCCAGAAAATTAGTAGATTCTTTAGATAGTTTTGCAAAGGCAAATGGTGAGACTTCTATATTCTAGAAGGCCTGATATCTGGCAGTTTATTTATCATTTAATAGTTTTGGGTCTACTGGGGGCCTTGTCCCAGTTTTTAGACAGTTGTTTGTTTTAGTCATGTAGTAGAGATTTCGTAGACGTTTTATAGATGCCGATAGATGTTGTGGGACATTATTTCCCATTATTGAGTTCATTGGACTCATGACCATGATTCCGTAGTATTGTGAATCTTCCGTATTTCTTTTATCATACGAATTATGTGCATGATTACCAGATAGATAGGGGTGTTTTCGACCTTCATAGTTTGGAATGCTCGTCATGGCCAAGGCCTCGATTTGGGTTGTGACACCCAAGGATAGGGACTTACTTTCCAATAAAAGGTGTAATCCTTAGAACCAGTCTTTGCATTCCAGAAATATGTATTCAGCGTAGGTTGAGACATCAACCTGCCAGTTGAGGGTTGGTGAGGTGATCTACCTGCCAGTTGAGGGTACCACCGTTCTCATTCAGAGTACCTATCAGATGAGGGTGACTTGACACTTTTCTTTATCCGTGGCATGGTATTGAAACCCTTCCCACTGGGGTTACAGGTTGGACCCCAAATATGTTAAAGAAGGGGCATGTCGGTTAGATGATTACTTCCTACAGTCTTAGTTTCAGATTTAGTCTCAGTATGGAACTCATTTCAGTTCCGCAGATTCAGGACTGTCAGGCACAGTAATTCAGCTCAGCATGGGACTCAGTATGGTTCCATAGAATTAAGACTGTCAGATACAGTCGTTCAGTTACTAGTAATCCAGTATTCAGTGTTATGATGATCTCAGTATAATTTACATATTAATGCATGTACACTTATTCAGTCATACTCATGTTATTTAGTTATTATTGTTCATTTATGTGAATCCATGTACGTTAGCCTACTTCACTTAGCATACCAGTACATTCAAAGTACTGACACATTCTTTTCTTCTGTTCTATGATGTTTTATATCATAGGTTCAGACGCACAAGCTCCCGAGCACCCTTACCAGTTCAGGCTCTCAGAATACAGAGTTAGTGGTGAGTCCTCATAGTTTGAGGGAATTATTATTTATTATAGTATTTTAGTTTATGTTTAGTAGTCAGAGATTGTTGGGAACTTGTCCTATCAACTCCATAGTTCAGACAGTTAGAGGCTTTTCAGACTAGAGTATTTTCAGATAATTAGAGGCTTTTCAGACTAGAGTATTTTCAGACAGTTGTTCAGTTTTTCAGTACTTATATTCAGTTTTGGTATTTTGAAACCACATTTACATTTATTTACAGATTTGAACCTTATGGCGTATGTTACGCCTATTTCTAAATCCTTACAATATTTATTATACAGTTACTGCAGCAGGTACCAGTCATAGGTTAGCTTGTGGTTTTTAGGATTATGAGCACCGTGTAGCATCTAGGGTACATACTCGGGGTGTTACATTATTGTACTTGAATTTATTTGTGATAGTGAGTGTGAATTCTTTCATTAGTTTAGCTTCTATAGAAATTTCAATGTCTTTTGTATGTGTGGAGCTAACACTTACTTATGAGCGACATTGATACTTTAGGGTAGAGGGTGAAGTCTTACTCTTGGTTTGGGTAAATGGGCGAAGTAAGTTGCATTGTGAAGATTGAGAAAGTTTTTGAAGATTTTGTGTTTCCTCTTAGGGTGCTTTGTTGATTTGGAAGATTCATTTGACAAAAACTTACATCCTTGCTTCATAATATGTGCTTATTAGAAAATTTTGGGTTACTTGTTGCCATGACATGTTTGAAAAGTCTTTGTAGAGCTTTGTTAGGTTATTCCTCTAGTATTGTATTTTTTTGGTGGATTTGAGTTAAATACCCTATCTTGTTAAATTATTCTTGGTTACTTGAGGACAAGCAATAGTTTAAGTTTGGGTTTGACAACTTACTAGCATTTTAAGCCTAAATTATCATGCTTTTTCATTGATTTGTTGTTACTTTCTTACTTAATACTCATTTGTGTAGGTAAAATTGCAATGAACAAGGAAACCTGAAAAAAATTGAGTGAAGGAGAAGGTGAAAGAGAAAAAATGTAAGGAAAATGAATAAAAGCTGAAATTGCAGCCCAGGAGTCAACCCTCAGTTACCAAGATCGCGGCATGATATAACTTCCACAATAGTGGTATCGTGATCGCAGTGAAGGGATGGTGATCGCGATAGAGCGGAAAAATTTGAATGACATTTTTATAATATTTGGCAAATGTGGAATTGGGGCTTAAATAGGGGTATTTTTGGTTTTTTTCATCCTACTTTTTTATCTTACATATTATACTATCCTTAGTTTAGGGTTTATCACTTGGAGCTTGGATTTATACTAATTTGAGCCAAGAATTAATTAAAGAAACTGCAAAGTGAAGAATTGACAAATCCCATTGAAGATTTATTAGAATTTAAAGTGTGATTTGCATTCTCTTTATTTTTCATGAATCAAATTGATTGTGATTTTGGTATATTTTTGTTTATTATCTTTATAAGTTGCTAGTTCTTCCTCTTGGGATTATATTAGAATAGGGTGCAATTGTGTGTGGTTTGTGATGTATTTGTGTAGATTCTAGTTTGGTAATGATTGGTTCTACTATTGCTTGGTTAAATTAGTTGGGTTTTATGGGTGAAAGCCCCAAATACCCAAAATGGGTTTGTGGGTTAAAACCCCAAACTCTTGAAAGCTAAAATCATCTTTGAAAGAAGGGTTTGGGTAAACTTTTGGAACCCATGACATCCTTGCAATATGGCTATGGGGTACAAAGAAAAAGTGGACAATAATGGATGCAGATTACTATATTTTTGCTATCTTATAAATAAGGATGAATAGAGCATAGGCTATAGGGGTGAGCATAGTATGGTATGGTACAGTATTTGAAACTTCGGTATGGTAATTTTGGTATTCGGTTTTTAAAAACATTATAACATTACCATACCATATTAATTTGGTATGGTTTGGTATTTTGACGTTTGGTTTTGGTATTTTGAGGTATGGTAATCGGTAACCATAGTTTGTTTAACTTTGATAATATATACTCGTATACTAGAGTATTATTACTTTGACTTTTCAAAAACATGTCTTAATTCGTCATAAAAATGCATTACACATGTAGAAATATTGAAAAAGAAGTACAAATAAGTCCTTCTATTAGTCAATTACACCAAAAAGAACTTTCAATCAATATAGTGTAGTGAAAGTTTCAAAGTCTAAATTTCTTTATACTAATGCTAAGTATTTTTTTTTTGTGTGTATATATATATATGTATATATAAGTTACTTATGTAACTATATATACTTCGGTATGTCATTTGTAAATATCGTAGAGCATACCATATACCAATATTAATTAAAATGTATACCATATACCATAATACCAAAAACCACGAAATAAATAAATTTTGGTTCGGTATGGAAATTCGGTATATACCATACCATGCCCACCCTTAGTAGGCTATATTTTGGGCATCTTCCTAGAGATAGAGATGCCCAATTGAGGTGATAGGTGACTTTAATTGACACAATCGTTAGGTAGTCAAAAGGGTCTATGAGTGAAATCCTTGAGACTATGTTGACAAACTAGTCCCAAGGACTTTCAACCTAGCCTACCACATTATCAATGAGTTGAATTTAAACTAACGCGTCATATTCACATGCTTTTGGTGATGTTGCGTTTGATATAATAGTTTCTAGGGTGTAATTTCTTGAGTAAAGTTTTCCCTAGGAAGAGCGTTGATAAAATCTCAAGCTATGGTGGGTTCTAATTAAAATCCGTTATTGTGTTGTTTTGAGATATTTTGTGAGTTGAGGTGTAGTTATTGTTAAAATAAAGGTTATACCTTTTTATATGAGGGACATAATATCCCATAAAAACTTTTAGAATGGAGGTTGGGTTAGTAAAACTCTGGGTATAGTACTTAACATAAAGTAGTTATTTTGGAATGTCAAAAATCTAAGTATTTTCAGGTTTAAAAGGAAAATCTAGAAGATTCCTGAGTTTCTGAATCACTTATGCATTATAGCGATGTGTATGTCACTATAGTGATGTCGTTATAGTGGAATAATTTCTACTATAGCAGTATTGATATAGCAGGATTAGGCCGCTATAGTGGGTTCGATGAAGTAATTATTCAATTTGTTTTGAGTTTAGACGTTACCTCTCTATTAACTCTCAAGGTTTCATTCTTAGCTCAACCAGCAAATAAATAATTCATGCATAAATATTTGGCCATTCATCTTCTGATCTTGAAAAGCCTTGATAGGGAGGTCGAGTATTTATATGGTTTGGTTGATAAACGATGGAGAGTGTGTAAGTAAGGGCATCATTAGCAACTCTGAAAGTAGTTTCCTTCAAATTTCAACCTCGTTCTTTACGTTATCCAATGCCCATTGGGGGGGGGTGAATGGATGGTAAGTAAGTATCTATATGACCACTGATTCCATCGTTACTAAAAATATCAATTGTAAAGGTATATGAATCTCATTTGTCGTAGGTGTTAGGATCAATGCTTTATTATATGAGTGCATTTAATATGTTCTAAGGTTGCACAAAATCCTTAGCGCAAACTAAAGTAAAAAGTGTCCTCACCAATTTAGTTTTGGTCTATGTGTAAACTAAGGTCAACTTCAAATGAGAATTCCTAGAAAATAAGGAGTTAGGAGGTTCAATGCCCACCAAATCAAAGATCTCTGAGTTTTCTTTCCAATACAACCCACCGTTTGTTATTTTATTTCTTGCTGAGTAAAAAGTTATGGATATTTTATTAAATACTATCTATGCTAAAATGTTAAGGGAGCCATAGCGGTTAAGGTCTCTATAGTGATGCAACAATAGTTTGTAACCTTGTTTTAATGTGTTTGAACCTCACACTTTAATGTTTTCATTTCTAAGCCCAGAGGGTCAATTTTCTCTTGGTTTGGGTGGGAATCCTTCGTTGAGGTAAGATTTGTTTACTCTTTTTTCACATTAATAAATCCATTCATATTCTAGAATAATTAGAATGGGGAGACTATGGTGAAATTGTTATGGTTTAGAACCCTAGGTTCATGAATTTATGGGAAAACCCATGGATATATGTATTTT
The DNA here is from genome assembly GCF_002878395.1 of Capsicum annuum. Lineage (NCBI taxonomy): Eukaryota > Viridiplantae > Streptophyta > Magnoliopsida > Solanales > Solanaceae > Capsicum > Capsicum annuum. Next base: position 110,031,385 of record NC_061111.1, on the reverse strand, counting down.
AACCTTGAAATGATCTTAAATTGTGCATTAACTCTTCCTATTATGAAATTATGGTTCAAAAATATAAAAGTTGATAGTTTGGAACCTTGAATTCAATAAATATGGGACCTTTATCTTTAAAACCCAGTAATGGAGTTGGATTGAGCTTGAATGAGCTATTTGATGATTAATTGTCCTTTGGCTAAACTTGTAGACCATGCATAAGTTTATATCTAGTGGGTTTGAATCCCTAATTTATTTATTTGTAGACTATTTTATTAATTATTATTATAATTATTGTTTGTTAGATGATTACCCTTCATTCACATGAAAAAAAAGGGGGATCATCAGTGGTGTAGCTTATTTTGTGTAATAGCTACAACAATTCCCATGCAAGTATGTTATGGTTTATGAGTTGTAAATTGTGGTTAGTAATTGTATCCATTGTGTTGATTTGATAGGAAAAATCATGCTTAGTCTTGTAGGCATGGAGTTTGAATGGATAAAACATGGATTTATTATAATAAAAACTAAATGTTGTGACATTATGTTAATGATAAATTCTTTATGGGTATTTTGTTTTGTATGACTCCATGGTGTATTTAATGTGAATCATGTGAATATAGGTGATAAGGACATTGTGTGATCTTATAATTTAGTGATTTAGCCTATAACAAAACAAACCCAGTATATTCCTACATAGTAGGGTCTGGGGAGGGTAAGATGTGCGCAGTCCATACCACTACCTTCGAAGAAGTAGAAAGGTTGTTTCCGATAGACCCCCGGCTCAAGACAATGAATAATAATCAAATCCATAATAATAAAGCATGATGGATTTAGCCTAATTACCATAAAAAGGATGAACTTGGTTTTATGTCTGTTGAAATATGACAAAACCTTGCTTAAAGTTACTGATGAGATTTTATTATGATATGAGGAGTTGGTGACATAACATTAGAGCCAAAAGTCAAGTTAGATTAAAGATTTGGAAGTAAAAGGTATAAAGGTGTATGACTAAAACTAGACTGTAAGTTTAATAGAGTAGAATCATTGGCTAATGGGGTAGTTATTGAACCGAGTAATGACTTTAATGTAAGGGTTGAAAAATAATAGTAGAATTTTGGACCTTAATAATGTAAGGGCTTGATTCTATGAAATTTCTATGTGTTTTGACCATTTTAGCCCTCCTTGTGGTTGCTACGTAATATTTTTAGAGTGTGGGATGGTTAGCATGGTTCCCAATGTGATTCAGAACGCATTGTGCGAGTTTGCGGTGTTTAGAGTGTAAATAGGGCCTTATAATTAACTTAAGACAACATTTATTATTATGAATGTCGGATGAAAAAATGAACTACGCTAATAAATCCAGAACATTGATTTTGTATTGGTAGTGTAGTTGGTGTGATTTTATGGCTTAATGTTCTCATTTTGACCCTTAGTTTGGAAAATTGTGAAATCGGGCCTCGGGGGTCAATTTTGTGAAAACATTTTTTTTTTTAAAATCTGATATCGCTGTTAAATCTAAAATGTCGAATTTAGTCTAGTAGCATATTTTTTTTACTGCAAGGGATTCTGAATGAATCCCGAGGACTTGATCTGTAACTTTGCAGTTTTAGCAAAGTTGACTGCTAAAGCGAAGGCCAGCTGGGTAGTCAAGTACTAGTAAAGCAGACTCTAGACACTTTAGCGCTCTCTGCTTCAGTGGTTGGGGACCGCTTTAGGGTTCAACTAAGCGGTCAGCACTGGGTCACTTTAAAAATATACTTTCTCAATTTTTCATTCGTTTTTGAGACTTTGAGATTTTAGTCAAGAGTATTTTTGATGAATTCTTCTATTTTAAATCTTGGGTAAGCTCCAAATCACTATTTCAATTAGTTTTCTTCGATTCAGTTCATCTAAAACTGGTTAGAAGGCGATTTCAAAAGTGAAATTTGGGGATTTTGGCTTAGAAGGCCTAGAATGGTTTTTCTTTAATTTAAACCTCATTTTTAACCCAGTTTCACTTGGATTTGCTCCTATGGCTTTCTTTAACCTCAATTTTAAAATAGACAATATAAGTATAGTTGTCTTCCTTTTAACACGTCGATTCAATATTTTTATGTTTAGTTGATTTTGAGGCCATTAAAGAGGGGAGAAGCTCTATATGGAGGGTTTTAGGCTTGGGTATCAGCATCATTAGGTAGGTTATGGCGTAATTTCTTTTAGATGGGCTGGGTAGTTAATATATATATATATGTATGTATGTATATATAATGCATGCAATGGGTATCTATAATAATCATGAAAATAATATTATAACTATTGTGTGCCTGTCTGGGGGCTTTTATTGTTGTTCATGGTGGTTTGAGATGATATTTATTGTGGGTGTCCCCTATGGGGGCTTTACTTGACATTATTGGCCTTGTGTTGCTCTTTTATGGTAGAAATACCTAAGTTGGGGTTAATGTGATATTACTGATGTTATACTTGAATTTTTCACTTTATTGGTATATTATTTATGCGTAATCATGGTTGCTTGATATATTGAATGGATTTAGGACTCATGTGTGCATTATTGTGAGGACTTGAGATCTTCGTGTTGGATTAGTTGTGAGCATTACATGCTCAAATCATATATATATTCATAAGATATTGGTACCATTATGAAAATACTGATTTTTGATAGAAATGAGACATTTTTACAAAACCTCTATTGTAGCCCATGAGCCAAAGTAGAGATATGGATATTGAGATTGCTATTGAGTATTGACATAGTATATGGGTAGCAAACCCCCTATGGGTTCAACCAAGAAACACTGATGCTCGATGGGTGTATACAAAGGTGATGCGATAACCTTGATCATATCACATCATCATTATTATTATCATCATTACACTTCATTTATTTGTGCATCTTTAGTGTTGTGTTTTTTTTATTTTATCTGAGGTATTTCTATTCTATTGTTTTTTCCTACCTATTTTCCATTTATGTGCTATATTTTAGAACTATTAGTGAAGATGGTGTGAACTACTATTTAGGGCATTTTCTGCTTGTAGTTGACTTACTCGTATTGTGTATTTATATACCTTATTTTCTACTTTGCTCAAGTCAGTCTATGATACCTACTGAGTACACGTGGATGGTACTCATCCCCATTATGCCCTTCAGTGTAGATCCAAGTATGAGTTTGTCACGCGATAGTTGAGTTTGGGAAATGGTTGATATATTTGAGGTAGTGGTTTCTCTATTCTTTTGGAGTTTACTTTCGACCTCATCCCATCTAGTTTATGTCTTATTTTATATTCAGAGAAAGATTTATATATTTTTTTGTATTTTTAGTTGTATTTTCAGACTTCGAGTTGTATTTAGTTGTTCTTACACTGTAACACCTGGTTTTAGGTTAGTTTATGATATTATTGTGATTTAGACTTTCATTATCTTTATGCATGTATGATTTGACTTTATTCTAGAAGTCTCACATTGGGATTTGTGTTGTGATTTTCATTTATATGTCACTTTGGGTGATTGGCTTACTTGTCAAGGCTTAGTTACAATAGGTGTCTTCATGACCTCAATTTTTGGGTCATGGCAAACTAGTATTAGAGTCTGGTTCATTAATCTCATTAATGTAAGAACAGGGTGCCTGGTAGTGTCACGAGGACTGGTACATAGACAAATGTATCTATCTTTGAGGACTATAAGATATCTTTAGGAAATTTTCATTATTTTTGTTCCTTATGGCGTGGGTTTTTTCATATCCTATATTTTTAATTGAGTTTTCACTTTTTTATGCACGGATGTTGAGGACTAGATTCATATAGGCTAGGGATGCTGAGTTAGCATCCAAGGAGGGATCCCAGCCTATGGGATGAGGAAGGAATCTATAATGCCCCAGGTTATTAGTCCTTGAAATATTTCTAAAATTTTATCCTTACAGTCTTGACTACGACATACCACTACGAGTTGTAGATGCCTTGACGGGTCATGTGACCCTAGTCATAAGGTGACCAGTGAATGGTGCTTGAGTTACAACCCTAAGTACGAATTGGGGACATAAGTTGTAAGGAGCTTGATGGTTCTTAGGGACCTAAGTCATAAGCAAATCAGTAATTAAGTGGCTAAGTTCTGCACTGAGTACGAGTGGCTCACTAAAAGTTGTAAGGACTTACTATGAGTCATTGGGTGCAAATCGTAAGATGTCCAGTGTTTACCCGATTGGGTTTTGTGTTGACTACGACTGGACTCTACGATTCGTAGTATCTCATTACGAGTCCTATTGGTTGAGTTGTAGGGTCAATAGATTGTGAGTGTCTTGGAAACTGTCCTGGATATGACTCATATTAATGAGTCATAATTTGACTATACGATTCGTATGGTGACCCATAGTCATTGATCAGTAAAGTTTAGTTTTTAATTTGAGATCATTTTGGACAATTCCCTCCTTGCCCAATTAAAAACCCAAGTCCATAAAGCACATAAGGGGTTTATATTTCATCCTTAACGTATTCAAACACTTCCAAAGCTCTCTCAAATTCTCTCAAGTAGTCATACTTAGGGTTTCCAAGAAGTAGGTAATCCAAGGGCTCAAGGGTTGCATTCTTTTTGTGAAACTTGGTATTTCAGGCATGTTACTCTTCCCTCCTTGTTAATTTGTTAAAAGCATGTATTTTAAAGTATTTCACATAAGCTGTTGATGTTGGTTTTAAAAAAAGAATTGAGGGTTTGGGGTATATAGATTGAACAATGTTTCCCATGGTTTATATGTGATTATTCATGCTTTAATTATAATTTTGAACTTGTGGGTGCATGGGTATGGTGAATGAACTAGGGAATTGTGATTTTTTCCAAACTTATGACTTTATAAATGGTTATGACCTCAACCCCATATTGTGAAATTCATTTGAAAATGAAAATTATGCATATTGAATTATTCATGAAGTTTTGCATAATGTGAAAAGCTATGACGCATAATGGTTTTGAATTGAACCTTGTGGGTTTTGTATTTTCACAAGCTATTGCATAATTGATCCAAGGGGGTTGTGAATTCCCCCAAGTGATGTCATTATTTTTGCATGTTGTTGTTACTTTGCAAGTGTGTTGGTATGACGATGCCAACAATGTATGCCTTTATGTGTAATAAGGTTCAATGAATGGGAGTGCATGTTAATTATTTTTAATTAGGATTAAAAGAGGGTTGTATAGCTGGTCATGAAAGTGGCGGTCCTAAGTAGAACTGTCAATACGGGTTGGCCCAGCCCATCTGGGCTAGCCCATACGGGATTTAAGTTTGATGGGTTAGGCCGAGCTGGCCCATTTAAATGATGGGCCAAAAAACACCAAGCCTACGCTATCACCCTGTGGGCTGCGGGCCTCACGGGCCAGCTCACTTTTTAAAGAATAATATTTTATAAGTTAATTCTACACTATTAATAAACATAAATATTTATCACACAATAACACATAGTATTAATGTTTGTTAATCAAAAGGGAGCCAGAGCTCGAATCACCCAAAGTAGGAAGAAAACGAAGAGGTGGCACTACTCAACCGGAAACATCACGGTTGAAAGCCGATGGCGCGTTAAGGGAGATATAGTGAAGAGGAGGCGGCTAGCTGAACTAAGGAAATAAGGAAAGTGAAGAGTACAATGTACTCTTTATGTTTTAGTGGTATATATTTAATTATTTTATTATTTATTAGATAGGAAAGTAGGAAACTTACCAGTTTCCATTTTCTTTGTTAATGGAGCGGTCAATGGTCATCATTGGACTTGATTGTTTTTTAACTCTTTTATTATTTTTTAATATTTTATTTTATTTTTAAATTATTTATTATTTGACTGACGGGCCGGCCCACGAGCTAGCCCAACCCATATTCCTCAAGCCTACGGGCCATGGGCTTATTTGGGCTGGGCTAAAAAGCCCTGTTCTTAAATGGGCAGCAAAAATTAAAGCCCACCCTATTAAATTATAGGTCGGGCCGGGATGGCCCATCTGGCTTTGGCCCATATTGATGGCTCTAGTCCTAAGGCAGTAATACTAGAAACCGCGCCAGCCAGTGCGGGGGTTATACTACCTTAGGGTTAGAGTGCCCTTTAGATTGTGACCGGGTAGTTCGAATCCACCTTACTGTCACTATTACATGATTGAGAGTTTAGAGTTCCCTATACTACATTACATGATTGGGTGCTCAAGTCACCTTAGTATATGATTAGGAGGTTAGTGTCCCCAGCACATATATATATATGATCCTTCTCCAGTTCTTACGGCTACACAGACTGTGGCCCGACCAGGGGGTAAGAGCTGGGGACCATATAGACCATGGGTACAATTATACTAAAAGGGTTAATCTGTAACCCAAGTTAAGGTTTTTGACGATTAAACGGGGGCCCATATAGACCATTAAGGCTCCATTGACCAAGTTGTCTTTGAAGAAGATGTCTTTTCAGTGGTCTGATGCTTGTGAGGTGAGCTTTCAAAAGCTCAAGTATTTATTGAACTCGACTCCTATGTTTACTTTGCATAAGGAGGGCATAGGCTTTATTGTCTTTTGTGATACTTGTGGTATTAGGTTGGGTGTCGTGTTGATACAGGAGGGTAAGATGATTATGTATACTTCTCTTTATTTAAAGTCACGTAAGAAGAATTAACCTTCCCATAATTTGGAGTTGTGCGCAGTTGTGTGTGCTTTGAAGTTATGGAGGTACTATTTGTATTGAGTCCATTGTAAGATCTTCTCAGATCACCATACACTTCTGTAATTCTTTACCTTACAGGATCTTAATAGTTGTTGAATTGTAAGGATTTCTCTCTCCTACGCATGTTATCTTAACGTATGCACACCATGTGAAGGAGAGCAAAAGCTTCGAGTTCAACTGCTAGCTCGGGGGTAACAATACGGGAAAGCACATTGTCTTAGTGAGCGGAGATGATAGAGGTGAGAAACAATCTGTGAGGGCTATTGGGAATGTAACAATAATAGAAAGCTTAGAAAATGAGGCAAGTGTAGCTGGAAGCTCGAAAATGGGATCGGGGAAAGGTAAAAATAGTGTAAAAACAACTACTACTGATCGTGGTAGCTCAAAAAGCTGCACAGCTAAGGGTGGACTGACTCATGAAATTGGGGGCAATGAAGTAGTAAATGTAAGTTTGAAATAAGGTATAGCGAAGAAGCAATCGAAAGCTCAAAGTGCAAAGGAAAACATCCAGAAATGGTAGAAGCTTACTTCATCCCCTTACTCATGGGCTGATGAAGTGGATAAAGCATCTGTAGTAGGCAATGATTGATTGAGGAAGAAATTGGATGGACCTAGGGAATAAATTTGGGACAAATTTGATATTAACAAGGTGCAGGATGTTGGTTTCAATCTTGATTATGTTCCCCCAATCAAAACAGGTGAGGCACTGATGGTCACATCCCCCTTTGTTCTAGGTGGAATACTAAAAGTATGCTATTGTGTGCTATGTTCTAGGTGCACATCCTCCTTTCAATGTGTTGAATGGTTTCATTCAAAGGAAATGGGGGAAACATGGTATAAGTAAAATGGCTATGATGAAAAACGACATCCTACTGATCAAATTTAATATAACTGAAGGGAAGAAGAAAGTTCTAGATTGTGGCTTATATCATTTTGATAGTAAACCACTAATAATGAAATCTCAGGTTCCAAAGATGGATTTTTCCAAGGGTGAACTACAATCGGTGCCTATTTGTATCAAGATACCTGGTCTAGAATTCAAATATTGGGGTGCAAAAAGTCTACGTAAGATCCGTAGTTTAATTGGTAAGCCTCTCATGGTGGATAGGAACACAGAGCAGAAGATGGGGTTAAGTTTTTCTAAAATATCGGTGGAGGTGCAGATAGGGAAAGCTCTACCTGATACAATTCATTTTAGGAATGAAAGGTGAAAAGTTATGGAACAATAGATAATGTATGAATGGAGACCTACTATTGGTGATAAATGTCAGAAGTATGGGCATAGTACTGAAGAATGTAGGAAGAATAAAGCAAAAGAAGGCACGAAGAACACTAAGAATGATTTAGTATGGGCCAAGGAAGTAATTACGAATGTTGAATCTAACGCAATAGGGGCCAACGAAGATGGGAAGATGACTGAGCCAATATAAGTTATGCATGGTTCAGCAACCAAGAAGAATGATAAAATCCATCCTACTGGGAGGATTCAAAATGCTGGTAGGCTACCAATCTCTCTTACTAATAACTTTCAAAAGCTAGGAGAAACTTCATAATTAGGTACAAAAACCACTAAAGCTGGTGTAGAGGGGAATAATATTCCCCCAAGTGGTTATGGTTAAGATGTTATGTTAGAACACTAGAGGTCTTAATGGCCTCAATAAGCAGAAGGAGGTTAAAATCCTCTACAACAGTTTAGGGATTGGTTTAATTTGTTTTCTAGAAACCAGAATAAAGGCAAATAAGGTAACTGCTATAGCTGATAACATGTTTGGTGGATGGTCCTATTATAGTAACCACGGGAATCACTACAATGGAAGGACAATTATAATTTGGAGAAGTGATTGGTATGAGTTGGAGGTAAAATCTGAAAGTGCACAAGTTGTTACTTGCTACATCAAATACATTCCCCTTTAACTTAAATTTGTAGTTATATTCATTTATGCTTTCAATTTAAGGGAGGAAAGAGTAGATCTCTTGGACTACCGAGAAGGACTAAGATAGGGTGCAAACTTCCCTGGATGATCCTTGGGGATTTTAATGCAGTACTACACAGGGATGATAGAATAGGAGGGAGTATAGTGACTTATGCAAAAGTGATCGACTTTTAGCAATGTGTAGATGATTTTCAAGTATAGAAAATGCCAAGTACAGGAGCTAAATACAATTGGAGTGATAGACAAGAAGAAAGAATATACTTAAAGATCGACTGGGTATTTATTAATGGTCAGTGGCTAGATAACATGGCAGGTATAAAAAGTCATGTACTACCTGAGGGAGTAAGTGATCACTTTCCCATATTAATTAAGATGGATGAGGAAAATCAAAGGTCCAAAGAATCTTTTAGCTATTGCAATGCTTGGGGTACTCACCATTCATTCCACACAATAGTTCCGAAAGCCTAGAGAATCCATATCCCTCGGTATCATATGTTCAAGGTGGTGCAGAAAATGAAAAGTTTGAAGGGTATTCTGAGAAAAATACACAAAGAGGATTATCACAATATGATGGACAAGGTGAATTCATCCAGATAAGACCACAATGTAGCATAAATCCAATTGCAAGCCTCTCAATGGACAGAGACTTGCAATAAGGAGAGAAAAGGCTTACACAGGAGTTCCAAAAAATTTCATATATAGATGAGACGATATTGATGCAATGAAGCAAGGCTACATGGTAGATGCTTGTTGATGATAGTACAATATACTTCTTCTCCATTCTTAAGAGAAGGACAATTCAGGCCTCAATCACACAAATTAGAGATAAGTCTAGCCAAATGTAGTATGATCAAACTAAGATTTCTAGTATTATTATGGCATACTATAAGGAGTTTTTGAGTACTACTTGGGGGACAAGAACCAAGTATAGTAGCTTGATATATGATAAAAGACCAAATATTAGTCAGGAGTAACAATGGCAACTAGTGGAACCTGTAACTGATGCAGTAGTGAAAAAAGTGATATGGAGCATGAACATAAATAAAATCCATGGGCTAGATGGATATGGAAGTGGATTTTTTTAGATGCGTGGGATGTTATAGGTATGGATATTTGTTTTGTTGTGCATAAATTCTTTCAAATAGGGAAGCTATTAGATCAATACAACTACTCTTATTCCAAAGACTGAGAATCTTGAAAATACCAGGCAGTTCAGACCTATTTCATGTTGCAACACTAAATATTAGAGTATCTCTAAGCTGCTCTGTAGAAGGTTAAAAAAGGTATTTCACACTCTAATCAACTCCACTCAGTCTGCTTTTGTTAAAGACAGGTCTTCTATACAGAATGTCTTAATATGTCATGATATTTTGAGACATTATAAAAGAAGCACTTCTCCTAGATGCCTCATGAAGATAGACTTGAGAAAGGTTTACAACATGGTGAGATGGGAATTTGTAGAGGAAATGTTGCATGGCTATAGTTTTCCCCAAAGTTCATTCAGTTAATCATGGTGTGAGTGACCACCACCATATTTATAGTAAAGGTTAATGATGTTGGATATAAATTGTTTCCAGGAAAAAGAGGATTGAGACAAGGGGATCCTATTCCCCCCTGGTATTTGTCCTAGTCATGGAATATTTCACAAGAGTTCTTAGTAGAATGAGCAAACTACCTGACTTTAGATTTCACCCTATGTGTAAGGGTTACCAGCTAACTCATCTCACTTTTACAGATGATCTTATGGGCTTCTGTAAAGTGAATGAAGCATCAGTACATAGAATTATGGAGGCTATCAAATATTTCTCCGAGACTATTGGGTTGTCTGCAAACTTTGATAAGTCTAATATATATATTTTTAGGGTGAATGTAGAGATACAAAGAAGGTTACTTTTGAGAATAAGGTTCAAAGTAAGTGCACTTTCTTTTAGATATCTAGGTCTACCACTGTCCAACAAGATATGGTCCAAATTGTATTGCCAACAGCTTAGTTCAAAGATCACTACTAAGATAAAAGCTACCTCAAATAGGCACCTCTCCAATGCTGGTAGGATCCAAATAGTAAACTCAATAGTGTTTTCTTTACAAAATTTCTGGAGTCCTGCATTACTTCTCCCACAGAGTGTAGTAAAACTAGTAGAAGTACAATGCATGAAGTTTTTATGGGGTGGCTCTGAAGAAAAGAAAAGTGTTTCTCTAGTTAAATGGTATGATGTATGTTGCTTAAAGGCACAAGGTGACCTCAACATCAAAAGTTGCAAGTTATGGAATATGTCTGCTGTTGGGAAACTGATATGTTGGTTATCCCAGAGAAAGGAAATCCTATGGGTGCAATGGGTTTAGAATATATATATATATATATATATATATATATATATATATATATAAAGGGAGGAGAAGATTTTTGGACTCATGTCCCCTTCTCCCCTAGGCATGCAGTCATGGTACCCAACAAACAAATATCAACTCACTTAGTCAGGCTTGTATTCCATATCCAAGTGCTACCTTGCTCTCCAGAGCCATAGACCTGCTTGGAGAGGACATGAACTAGTATGGAATAGAGTGGTACTTCTAAAATATAGGGTCCTTATGTGGCTTTCAATACAGGTTAAATTACTCACCAAGGATAGAATGTTAATATTTAGATGGCAATGTGATGACATTGATTGTGTCCTTTGTGATAAGATGCAATTGGAGAAAGTCACACATCTTTTTGCTAACTGTGATGCAATAAGAAGTATATGGACTCAACTATCCAGGTGGCTAAGAGTAAATTTTCACCCCCAAAAGGTTCAAGCTACCATCTTGTTGATAAAAGTGAAGAAGTGGAAGAAGTTTATAAAGGATATTGTGGCCGCCACTTATGGTGCTATGATCTACAATATCTGGTTAGCTAAGAATGGTAAAATTTTCAAGAACCATATTGTTAACATTGAGTTCTTAGTCCCGCAAGTTTAATCAGTTGTTAAGGAGAGAATTGCTATGTTACAAAACACTAAGTATGTTAGGCAGTGTGTAAGTTTTGTTGTGAAAATCTGTAACTAGAGGAATCTGAGGCTTAGTAGGAAATGTAACCATCCTGGATGGTGGCATTGATGTTGAGTGCTCTGTAGGTGTAATTGAGTTTGTTGGTATGATAATATTTACATTTTACTACCAAAAAAAATATGAGGCAGTGTTGTTGGTTGAAGTTGATTAAGGATTACGATCTTACTATTCTCTATCATCCAAACAAGGCTAATATGGTTATGGATTCGTTGAATCAGATGTTGACTAGTATGGGTAGTTTGGTGTATGTTTTGACCCAGGAGAGGCCTTTGGCCTTAGAGGTTCAGTATTTTGCTAACTAGATGGTTAGGCTTGATATTTAGACACCTAAATGTGCTTTGGCATTTATGGGGACTAGATTTTTTTTGATGGGGTAGATTCAGGCTCATCAGTTTGATGATGTTGGTTTGAGGGTGATTCGGGATAAGATGTTTTCACGGCCTAATGTATGAGTCATGATGACACCTACTTTATCCCGCTAGTTGGAAAGCCAAATTATAGCCCAGAGCTATAAGCAATGGGCTAATTTTATGGTAAAATAGCCTAAAAGATGAAATCAACAAATAAAGACTTGCAATAACAATAATACATTAATGATAGTCTAAAATATAGATAAACTATCAACAACCATCCCACGACCTAGTAATGTCGGTACAAGAGCTACTACAAAAGAAACATAAGTACTAAAATAGTAAAATATAATCTGTCTTGGATAATGAAAGACTAAACACATATAATAGAAGGAAAAAAGGGTAATTCCAAATCCGAGAGCTCACCTTATCTCTCAAATCAACTCAGCACGATCCTAACATCAGTGGCGGCTACTAGTAGTTGGATCTGTACCAAGAAAGTACAGAAGTGTAGTATGAGTGCCAAACCATGGGTACTCAGTAGGCATCATCGTTTGACTGAGTTAAATCATGATATTAATACGATAAAGATGCAAGATAAATAAGCTAAGTAAAGGTAAAAGGGCAAACTTGGAAATAAACTCCAACAACTATAAATAAATAATCAAAACCGATGTAATATGAAAGAAAGCACAATTGATACTATAAAATTAGCCTCCATAAGCCAGTAGGTGTAGAAAAAGTAAATAACCCAATGGGCCTTCATAAGCTCGGAGGGTGCAAACAAAGGAAAATGAATAATCGATGTTCCATAAATTTACCAAATATCTAACCATAACCATGAATCCATGCATATTGTTTTATAAAATAAATAAACTCTCAATGCCGGACTTGAATCGAAACTCAATAGTATCATCATCATTATCATCATTTGTCGTAGTTGAATCAAAACTAATTTCATTAGTATCATCATTAATTGTTGGACTTGAACTGAAACTCAATATCGATAAACTATCGAGTTTTTCCCGAAATTAGCACCCCCTCCCAAATACCAAACTATCATAATCATTAAGTATCTAATCTCTCCAAAGTCCCAAAATAAGCATTTCAAAAGGGTATAAGAAGCATGTATAAGTCAACCAAAGATAACACGTCTTAGCCTAAGAAGGGCAAAAGGGGCTCACTTTTAATCCCCAAAATTCATTCTAAGGAAAATTCTACTAGACTAGGATAAGGTATCTAAATTCACTTCTAAATTTTAAATAAGCCATAGTAAGCCCTAAGATAGCAATTCTACCTAAAACATGTACAACAAAGCCAATTTAGCCTAAATTATGATTCCCTAATAGGCTAGACAATCCAAAACATACTAATTTCATCAATCATAATATACTACAAATTAGCTCAATCTATAAGGAAGGTAAATCTAGCCTGCCAAAGAAAATCCAAAAGCATCTTCTAAACCAATGATTCCCCTTGTTAAGAAGCTTCCGCAAGGTGCCACACTATCAAAATCATAATTTACTCATCAAAACAAGAATAGTGATACCCATATTTCACTATTGTGCTTCGGGTCCAAGATTACGTAAAAATCCCATATGGGGCCCATTGGCAAAATCACACTTTTGAAATAGACAACACGTCCTTCTATGCTCAAGGAACATTAACCCTCAAAATAGGTGAATTCAGAGATCATTTGGTGCTATGATCAACCCACCAATATTTTAGGAATTTTGGAAAAAGATGGAGGATTTAATCATGAAATTGATGGAAGCTTACCAAGAATTCAGAGAAGATACGCGTAATTAAATTCAAAAATGCACCAAAATCGCCTACCAATGATTCTCCCATATTTTCACACTCTTTAAGGCTCTAAAATCTTGAAAATAAGTGAAAAATTGGAGAAAATGGGCTAAATAGGGAATATGTAGCATTCCTAGGTGTTCAGATGTCGCTTAAGCGGACACTAGGCCTCTTACTAGTCACCACTTAAGCGACCTAGTGTCGCTTTTGCGATATCTGCTCCTTACCAACATATCGCTTAAGCAACCCCTTTACCGCTTAAGTAGTCATCACTTAAGCGGTAAAGGTGTTTCTTAAATGAACCCCTACTAGGCCAATATGACCACTTAAGCAGTCGGCTAGGCGCTTTAGCAGTCCTCTGCTTAAGCAACCCCGAAAGGCGCTTAAGTGATGCACTAGCTGAATGCACCAACTGAAAGCTTAAAATTATTTAGGGCCTCCACCGACCCCTTGACATTCAACTTAATGGAACAGTCAAAATTTCTATATGAGGTCATTTTGATAAAAATTTCCCACACTCATGTGCCATTTTTCTTCTCTTTTGACCAAAAGCCCAAAATGAGTCCGGGAGCCTCGAATCAAACCAAGGGTCTACCCAACTTAAAATTGATGTTACAAAGATGTTGGAACTATCAGAATTGGTATACATGGTTTCTTGATTGGCGTTTTCACCTAGTAGCCAATTTGATCCAGCAAAGATTTCAAAATAGGGAATTGGCTTTAAAAACCAAACAAACTTCCCGATAATCAAATTATCATCTCCAGCAAATCATAAATGACTTGGGGAAGCTATAGAAAATCTCTAAATGGTAAAAATAAATGATAATATAGAACATGACCTTGAGGGTCGTTGTAATATCCACTACTACAAGAACTTTTGTTCACGAAAGTAAAGGATTAGAAAGTACATGAAGCCTCAAACAGGTGAGGATACTGGTCCGCATCTCACTCTTGATCTCCCAAGTAGATTCTTCTACTAGCGGTGCCTCCACTGAACATTCACTACTGGAATCTCTCTAGTACACAATCGCCTTACATCACTGGCTAATATGAGCATAGGCTCCTCCACAAAGGTCAACCACTCATCCAACTGGACTGAGTCCTATCTAAGCACTTAAGAAGGATTAGGAATGTATCGCTGCAACATAGAAATATGGAAAACCAAATGAACAGCAACAAAATCTTAGGGTAAGTCTAACCTTAAGCCACCTACCAATGGTGAGAAGAATCTCAAAGGGTCTAATATATTTAGGGTTGATCTTGCCTTTCCTCCTGAACCACATCACACCCTTCATGAGTGATACATGGAGTAATACCCGGTCACCAACTTCAAATCTTAAGGCACGAAGTCTACAATTTACAAAAAACTTTATCCTACTCTAAGCTGCCCTTAATCTATCTTAAATCATCTTGACCCTATCCAATGACTCCTGAATCAAGTTAGTACCACGGGGTCTAATCTGGGAGGTCTCAAACCACCAAATTAGAAAATAACATCGCCTACCATGTAAGGACTTAAAAGGTTTCATCTAAATACTCAAATGATATCTGTTATTATACGTGAACTCTGCCAAAACTAAGGTTTTATCCCACTGACCTTCAAAAACTATAACACAGGCTCGGAGCATATCCTTGAGAACTTAAATAGTTTGTTCCGACTACCTTTTGGTCTGAGGATGCAAGGTTGTACTAAGATCCACCTGAGTTCCCAACTCCTTATAAAAATCTCTCTAAAATCAAGAAGTGAACACTGAACCCCAGTTCAAAATGATAGATATAGGTCTGCCATTCAAATGGACTATCTCACGAACATAGATTCAGTGTAACCTTCTAGCATTGAAGGACATTTAAATAGGAAAAAAATATGCCAAATTGGTTAACTAATCCACAATGACCCAAATACAATAAAAAACACGAAGGTGTGAGATAAACCCCTAACAAAGTCCATGGTAGTACGATCCTACTTTCACTCAGGGATGGACAACCTCTAAATTAAGACACCAGGTCTCTGATGCTCGACCTTCACCTACTTACAATATAGGCAGTGAGCTACAAAGTCTACCATATCTCTCTTCAAACCACTCCACCAATAATGATACCTAAAATCTCTATACATCATAATTGTACCCTGGTAAATAGAATATCTAAAGCTTTGAGCCTTACGCAAAATCAACTAAATTAAATTGTCAACCCTTGGATCATAAATATGGCTATCAAATCTCAAAACACGCTCAGAATCTATGGTATCCCTCTTGAACTCACCACTCAATACCTGGTCATGGATAATACAAAGTCTCATATCCTCGATTTGATGACTCTTAACCTACTTAAATAGAGAAGACCTCGCCTCAACACTAGCAAGAATCCTTTAGGGTCTGAACTATCAAGTCACGCCATCAAGTTAGCTACGGACTAGATGTCCCGTGTCAACGACCATAGGTACACTAAAATAGAAGCCAAACTACCCATACTCACCATCTTTCGACTTAAGAAATTCGCTGCAATATGTCCTTTGCTTGGATGATATCAGATATAGATGTCATAATCCTTAAGCAACTTCATCCATATACGCTTCTTAGAATTAAGCTCTCTCTGTGTCATAAGATGTTGAAGGCTATGATGATCCATGAAGATCCTCACAATGCACGACATATCGATAATGTATCCAAATCTTAATCTCAAAAACTACCACCACCAAATCCAAATCATGAGAGGAGTTGTTATGCTCATGTAACTTCAACTGCCTAGATGCATAAGTAATAACTCAGCCCTATTGTATCAACACACAACCTAAAAATACCAAAAGTATCACAACATATGGCGAATCCCTCACCCTCAGTAGAGAGAGCCAAAATAGTAGCTGAAGTAATAAAATAAAGTTTTACTAAGCTCGACTCACACTCCTTAGACCATTAGAAAGGAACCTTCTCCCGAGTTAATTTGGTCATCCACTAAAATAGTAGCAAAACTCTTAATGAACCATCAATAGTAACTGTCTAAACAGATGAAGCAATAAACCTAAAATGGAGATGTAGGAATGGGCCAATCACGAATTACCTTAATATTCACTAGGTCCACCATAATCCCATACTTAGATACCACATGCCCAAAGAATGTCACTGACTCAAGCCAAAACTTACACTTAGAGAATTAGGTAAAAAGCCTATGATCTCTCAAAGTATGGAGCATAATTCTTAAATACTGCATATGCTCTCGTTTACTTCTCGAATACACACGGATGTCACCGATGAAAAAAATCACAAAATAATCCAAATAAGGTCAAGACACATAGTTCATAAAATCCTTAAATGCAGCTAGGGCGTTAGTCAACCCAGAACACATCACTAGGAACTCATAATGGCCATACCGGGTCGTAAAGGATATTTTGGGAATATCATCATCCCTAATCATCAACTGATGGTAACCATACCTCAAGTCGATCTTAAAGAACACTGATACACCCCGAAGATGGTCAAACAAGTCGTCAATCCAACGCATAGGATATCGGTTCTTCACCATCACCTTATTAAGTTGCTTAAAATCAATACACATATTTATGAAACCATTATTTTTCTTAATGAACAACATAAGAGCTCCATAAGGAGATACACTCAATATAATGAAACCCTTATCAAAAGGTCCTAAAAAAGAGAATTTAGCTCCTTAAGCTCGGCATAAGCCATACAGTAAGGTGCCATAGAAATAGGTCAGGTGCCCAACTCAAGACCAATAATAAACTAAATATCATGATCAAGTGAAAGGCCGGGTAGATCAGTAGGGAAAACATAAAAAAAGCATGAATCATAGGAACAGAGTTAAGCGATGGACTTTCCGTACTAACATAAAAAATATAAGCGAGATAAGACTCGCAACCTTTCAAAATAAGTCTCCTAGCCTAAATATAAGAAATAATCCCTATTATCTTATGGCTAATAGCTATTTGCCACACAACCGGGGGTATGCTAGGCGTGGCTAAGGCAATAGTCATTGCAAAACAATCTAAGACCACCTAATAGTGGGATAACTAGTTCATGCCTAGAATCACATAAAAATACACCATATCTAACATAATAAGATTAGACTGAGTATCATATTCTAAAATAGTCACAGCACATGATCTATAAAATCAATCCACTACTAAAGAATCACCCACAAGAATAGATACACAGAATTAATTGCATAGATAATAAATGCCAAGATAACTCTAACCGCGAGGCATAATAGAAGACATAAAAAATAAGTGGATCTAGGATAAAATAAATAAAAACCTAACTAATGGCAGGCCAAGATCATACCTATAATAACAACATCCAAAGGCTTAGCCTCGAGTCTAGAAGGTATGGCATACAACTGACTGCGCTCACCACTTGGTGGTCTCCTGATAGATCACCTATCCTACATACCTGAGAACATACATGAGCACCATAGGGACCACCCATATGACCGTATATATCACCTCTAGTTGGGGTCAAAATTGTCTAAATCAATGGAACACTCTGAGCTGAAATAACCACCGCTCCACAGCTGGGCACTCTCTAGAGAAATAGCTAAAAATCCCCAAAACCATAACTTTCCTTAGGCATTGTACTAAAACTAGGAGATCTGGATAACTTAGACTAACCATCACAACTAGAATAACCAGAAGATAAACACCTCAAATATTAACCACTATCTTAGCCAAGATAAGTATTGTAACTAGACTAACCACCGTTAGTAATATAAAGTATTCCCTAAATGGGCCTACTAGACTAATCTTGATGCTAATATGACTGACACAGAAAGTACCCACTCTGAGAACCATTGCCTCTGAATCATAATCCACTATGGCTCCCACTAAAACTACCATGATATTACAGCCTCTTACCGCTGCCCCTTGGTCCTCGTAATGCATCACCTCTAAAACTTGAGCATGATACAAAACCTCAATAAAAGCTCTATCTGCTGCAACCAAACTCTACGTAGATATGTCAAGAGACAGTTCCAATCCCTTAACAAAGAAATAAACCTTCTCATAATCTAGAGTCCAAATAGAAGTAGCTTGCCTAGACACCATGCAAAATTGAGCCTCAAACTCCACAATATTTTTAGAGCAATGATCCAACCTTAAGAACTGATCCCTCAAAAGATCCTTAAGACTGTGAGGCATATACTTCTCTAAGAAGATCTCAAAGAACTGATTCCATGTCAGCGGGTAAGATCTAGCTGGTCTAGAATTAAGATGTTCTCTCTAGTAATGTCAAGTAACCAATCCAACTAAAAAAAAGTGTAATCCATACTACGAAACTCAACTAGGCTAAAATTAAAAAGCCTATCATCATAAAGAATTAAGAACTTATGCACCCCTCGCCCGGTGAATGAAAAAATCTAGGGAGAGCTAATCTCAAGAATCTACCCATCATCTTCTACTCTTTGGGATGGGTAACTACTAGTTGAGTAACCACTCACACAAGAGGGACCTCAACTGTAGGAGTCACAGCTACAAGTTGTTCCCCACCTCAATACCACCCTAATTCGTAGACTTTGCACTATCATATGATGGACCACTAACTAATTCTAAAAGCAAAACTAGTGCATCCTTGACAACGAAAGAGAAAATAAACCTCGGTGGAGCTTGGGCTAGTCCTTGTCCTATTTTAGCTGGGATGAAAGAATCTCAGGCTCAAAAGTAGAAATAGGGTATAGGGAAGACCCCCTATCCTGGACCCTAGCCAGGGATATATCTCTAGGCTATCCATAACCTCTAAATCATCCATGAATAACAATAGGATCCTTGACTTATGTAGTACTTGCACATGTCCTAGCCACCTGCAAAAGAGTGAAATAAAAGTAATTACTTAGAAACCAACTTAGACTATTAGCATAAAATGAATGAAAGAAGTAAAGGACTCTTAAGAAGGCCATCAATCCAATTTGTAGGACTCAAATACACACTTGTTATTGTACCAATAATACTGGTGAACCTAGGCTCTGATACCAATTTGTCACGACTTGATATAAGAGTCATGATGGAACCTACTATATCTTGCTAGTGGGTAAGCCAAACCATAGTCTGGAGCGATAAGCAATAGGCTAATTCAGTGGAAAATGGCCTAAAATCCAAAACTCAACAATTAAAGAGTTATAATAATAATAGGATAGTAATGATAATTTAGAATATGATAAAGCATCAACAAGAATCCGATGACCTAGTAGTGTCGGTACAAGAGCTAATAGAAAAAGAACATAAGTACTGAAATAGTCAAATATAATTTATCTTAAATAATGAAAGGCTACACATAGATAATGGAAGGAAAAATGGGAAACTTTAACTCTGAGAGCTCACCCTGTATCCAAAATCTACTCAACATGATTCTCACGTTAGTGGAAGCTACTAGTACTTGGATCCGCACCAAGCAAGTATAAAAGTATAGTATGAGTTCCAAAACCATGGGTATTCAGTAGGAATAATCGTCCGACTAAGCTAAATCATGATATAAATATGATAAATATGCAAGATAAATAAGCTAATTCAAGGTAAAAGGGTAAACCTAAAAATAAGATCCAACATTGTAAATAAATAATCAAAACTTATATAATATAAAAGAAAGCATAACTGATACTACAAAATTATCCCCTATAAGGCAGTAAGTGAAGAAAATTAAATAACCCAATGTGGGCTCCATAAGCCCGAAGGGTACAAACAAAGGAAATGAATAACCAAAGTTCCATAAATTTACTAAATATCTAGCCATAACCATAAATCCATCCATACCATTACATAACATAAATAAACTCTCAATGCCAGAATTGAACTGGAAATCAATTGAATTATCATCATTTTCATCATTTGCTGGACTTGAATTAAAACTCATGACGTTAGTATCATCATCAATTATCGAACTTAAGCTGGAACTCAATATCAATAAACTGCTAACTTTTGCTCGTATTTAGCACCCACTCTTAAATAACAAACTGCCATAATCATTAAGTATTTAATCTCCTCAAAGTTCCAAAATATGCATTTTAAAAGGGTATAAAAAGCCTGTATAAGTCTACCAAATCTAACACAAGTCTTGGCCTAAGGTAGGCTAGAGAGGCTCACTTCTAATCCCCAAAATTCATTTTAAGGAAAATTCTACCCTGTACTAGGATAAGGTATATAGATTCAATTTCAAATGTAAATAATCCATAATTATCTCTAATATATAAATTCTACCTAAAACATGAGCAACTAAGCCAATTCTGCCTAAATTACGGTTCCTTATAGGCTAAATAGTCCAAAACACACTAATTTTATCAATCATATTACCAATGTCTAAATCTCATCCCATATTTAGCTTAATATTATAATTATACTACATACTAGCTCAATCTATGAGGAAAGTAAATCTAGCCTACCTAGATGCTAAAGAAAAGCCCAAAGAATCTACTAAACCTATGGTTCCCCTTTTCAAGTAGCTTCTGCAAGATGCCACACTATCAAAATGAAAATCTACTTATCAAAATAAGAGAAATGATACCCGTATTACACTATTGTGCTTTGGGTCCAAAATTCATAAAAATCTCATGTGGGGTCCATTTACAAATCATTATTTCAAAATTGACATACGTCTCTCAATGCTCAAGAAATATTTTCCCTTACAAATAGGTAAAATATGAGATCAAATGGTGCAATAATTAACCCACCAATATTTTAGATATTTTGGAAAAATATGAAGGATTTAATCATGAAATTGATGGAAGCTTACCAAGAATTTGGAGGAGAAACACATAATTTTGGTTCACAAATACTTCTAAATCACCCACCAATTATTCTCTCAAGTTTTCACACTTTTTAGGGTTCTAAACTCTTGAAAATATGATAAATCAGGCTAAGTGGGGAATTTATAGCATTCTCAGGTGTGTAGATTCCTTTTAAGCAAACATTGGGTTGCTTAAGCGATCACTGCCTTGGCGACCTAGTGTCCCTCTAGCCAAATCCACTGCCTACCAAGACATAACTTTAGTGGGCCCTTTTCTACTTAACCAAACCCCTATTGGGCTATCCAGATGTCTTAATTTGTTGGTTGCGTGCTTTAGCAATCCTTCTTTTAAGTGGCCCAAAAGTTCTTTTAAGCAGTGCACTAGCTGAAAGCCTAAAATTAGTTTGAGTCTCCACCGACCCTCAATATTTATCTAGAATATCATATACATAAACAAACTATGATACCCTATTAAATTTGATGTTCCAAATTAAATGAAGCAGTCTAACTTTCTACCCAAGGTCATTTTGATAAAAAGTAGGTCTCACACCTATGTGCCATTTTTCTTAACTTTTGGATAATGGTTTGTAATAAGTTTAGGAGACTAGACTTGGACCAAGGGTCTACCAAACCTAAAATTGATGTTTCTAAGTTGTTGGGACAGTCTTAATTGGTATACAAGATTATTTTACTTAAGTTTTCTCCCAGTAGCTAATTTGAACAAGTGAGGACTTCATAATAGGGAATATGCTCTAAAAACTAAACAATCTGCTCAACAATAAAACTGTCAGCTTCGTCATGTTATAAAATACTTGGGGCAGCTATAAGACAGCTCTAAACTACAAAAATAAGTAGAAATATTGAAATGACCTTGAGGGTCACTACAGTTGTTGAGTGGCGAGGCTAAGGAGGCCTCACTTGACTCTGATGATGTTTTGAGGATTAGAGGCCATATTTGTGTATCTAAAGTGGCTGAGTAAGTGAGATTGAATTTGTAAAAGGTTTATTATTCTAATTACTCCATTCATCTGGAAGTGACTAAGATATATCAGGATTTAAGATATTACTGTTGGTGGGGTGGTATAAGAAAGAAAGTAATAGCTCGTTGCCTAGGTTTTCAATAGATTAAATTTGAATATTTGAGGCATGGTGGTTTGCTTCAGCGATTACCCATTATCGAATTGAAATAGGAATGGATCACTGTAGACTTTGTGATTAGGTTATGTGGTACTTCTCATGGTTTTGATAGATTTTGGGTCATTGTGGATCAATTGACCAAATTTACCCATTTCATTTCGATTTAGGTTTTCTTCAGTGCTAAGAGGTTGTCCCATATCTAGGTTTGTGAGATAGTTTATCTCCATAGTGTACAATTATCTATTATCTCAGTGAGAGGTTCATTCTTTACTTCTCACTTTTGGAAGGCATTTCAGGAGTAGTTGGGTACTTGGGTTGATTTTAGCACAACCATTCACCCCCAGACCAATTGTTAGTTGAATTAGACTATTCAAGTTTTAAAAGATATGCTCTACACTTATGTTATGGACTTTGGAGGTCAGTGGGGGCAACATTTAGCCTTAGTGGAGTTTGTGTATAATAATAGCTATTATTCCACTATTGAGATGGCACTCTTTAAGGCTTTGTATGGTAGGAATTATCTCTCTCTGGTTGGTTGGTTTGAGATTTCTGAAATTATACCTCAAGGTACAAACTTGCTTCATGAGTCTCTGGATAGAGTTTGGGTTATTAAAGATAAACTTCAAGCGACTCAAAGGATGCAGAAGCGCTATATAGATTGTAGACTTCGTGCCTTGAGATTTAATATTGGTGATTGAGTGTTACTTCATATTTCACCCATGAAGGGAATGAGGAGGTTTGGGAAGAGGAGAAAGCTTAGCCCCAGGTATATTGGGTCATTTGAGATTCTTCAGACTATCGAGGATGTATTCTCTGAGTTAGAATTGCCCCCAGAATTTTTAGTTATTTATCTATTTTTTGATGTATCTATGCTATGGCATTACATTCTAGATGAGTCTTATGTTATTCGTTGGGATACAGTGCAGTTAAATAAAAGGTTGTCCTTTGTTGAGGAGCCAGTCTCTATTTTAGCATGGGATGTTAGTAGGTTGTGTTCTAGAGATATTTTGGTAGTTAAGGTCCGTGGAGACACCGTCTTATATATAAGGATACTTGTGAGGTCAAGTTCGACATGTGTAGTAGTAGTTATCCCCAGCTTTTCACTGATTCGGGTATTTCTCTTGCCTCTAGTTTAAGGATGAACTAGATTTTTAGTAGTAGATATTGTAAGGGCTTGATTTTGTGAAATTTATATTTTATGCATTTTGATTATTTTATCCCTCCCTATGGTTTCTACATAATATATTTAGAGTATGGGGATGGTTGGCATAATTCCTAATGTGATTCACAATAAATTATGCGAGTTTGTGGATTTTAGAGTTTAAATAGGGCCTTATAGTTGACTTTGGTTAATATTTATTATTTTGTGTGTCGGATGGCAAAACAGACCATGTCAGTAGATCTAAAATGTTGATTATTTATTGGTAGCATGGCTGCTGTGATTTTATGTCGTATGGATTTTATTTTGGCCCTCGGTTAATTAAATTATGAAATTAGGATCGGGGGTGCATTTTATGAAAATAATTTTTTCAAAAAATCTGATGTCTCCATTGAGTACGGAAAGTCAGATTTATTCTATTAGCATATTTTGTTTCTTTGCATGCGATTTTGAATGAATCTCAAGGGCTAGATTCACAACTTCGCATTTTTAGCGAAGTTATTAGTGCACCAAAAATATGGTGCAATCACTTTAGCGGTCGTGTGACTGCTAAAGCAAAGGCCAGCTAAGAAGTCAGGTATCCGTAAATTGGACCCTAGCCGCTTTAGCAGCTAGGGACTGCTTTAGCGGTCAACTCGTGTATGTCCGAATCATTTAGCGATCGACTTGTGCTATAATGGTGACCGCTTAAGTGGTCAATTGAGTGCTTTAGTGGTTAATGTTGGGTCACTTTAAAAATATCCTTTCACAATTTTGCTTTATTTTTGAGAATTTGAACTTCGGGTTGAAAGGATTTTTTATGACTTTTTCCATTTTCAAACTTGGATAAGCTCCAAATCATTATTTCAATTATTTTTCTTCGGTTCTGGTTATCTAAAACTCGTTAGAATTCAGTTTCAAAAGTAAAATTTGGGGTTTTGGCCTGGAAGGCCTAAAATAGTTTTTCTTCAATTTAAATGATATTTTAAACCCATTTTTGTTTGGCTTTCTCTAATGGCTTCCTTTATTCTTGGGTAATGTATTTATAAACAAAAATACAAATTTTACCCTTTCTTTTCAAAAACTCATTTTGGGGGTCCTTTTTTACCCCAATTTAAAAATAGGTAATCTAGGTAATGTTGGCTCCCTTTTGATGTATAAATTATATATTTGTATGTTTTAGTTGATTTCAAGGCCATTCAAGTAGGGAGAATCTTTGAGTAAAGGGTTTTAGGCTTGGATTTTGACATCGCAAGGTAGGTTATAGCTTAACTTTCTTCAGAATGGGTTTGATAGTTAATATCCATATAAAATGCATGTTATGGGTATGGTCAATAATTATCAAAATGATATTAGAACTATTACATGCCCATATAGTGGTTTGAGATGATATTTTCTGTGGGTGGCCTGTGTGGGGTCCTTACTTGACATTGTTGGTCTTGTGCATGCATTTTGGTTGCTCTTTTATGGTAAAAATACCTGAGTTAGGATTAATGTGATATTATTGATGTTATACTTGAATTTTTCACTTTATTGGTATATTGTTTATATGTAATCATAGTTGGTTGATTTGTTGAATGGATTTTGGACTCACATGCGCATTATTGAGTGAATTTGAGATCTTCATGTTAGATTGGTTGTGATCATTACATCCTTATATCATACATATATTCATGAGATATTGGTACCATTGTGAAAACACTAATTTTGGATAGAAATGAGATATTTTTACAAAATCCTTTGTTATAGCCAATAAGTCAGAGAGAAGAAATGGATATTGAGATTAAGATTGAGTATTAAGATAGTATGTGGATTTCTAACTCTCCATGGTCCTACCTGGAAGAATTGATACTCGGTTGGTGTATACAGAGGTTATGCAATAACCTCGATCATACACATTATCCTCATTGTATTTTATTCATTTATGCATCTTTAGTGTTGTGTTTTTGTAGTTTATCTGAAGTAAGTCTATTTTTTTGTCTTTACATACCTATTTCCTACTTATGTGCTATATTTTAATATTTTTAATGGAGACGGTGTGAGCTACCATTTGGGGAATTTTGTACATGCAGGTGACGTACTGATAGTGTGTATTTATATACCTTAATTCTACTTTGCTCAGTTGGCAAGTAGACCGTACTCATATATACTATTCCCTTTTGATATTGATCCGAGTATTATTACACTGCACGGTAACTAGTTATGTCGATGGTCGATACATTTGAGGTAGTGGTCGCTCCATTCTTTTGGAGTTGACTTTAAATCTCATATCTATTTTATATCTTATTTTGTACTTAGAGACAAACATATGGTTTCTTTTTCAATTTTTAGTTGTATTTTTCGACTCTGAATTGAATTTAGTTGTTCTTACACTGTGACACCGGATTTTAGGATGGTTTATGATATTATTGTGATTCAAACTTTTGCTATCTTTATGCATGTATGATTCGACTTTGCTCTAGATGTCTTGCCTTAGTATTTGTGTTGTGATTTTAATTTACATATTAGTTTGGGTGATTGATTACTTGTCAAGGCTTAGTGGAGATAAGTTTCATCATGACCGTTGTTTTTAGATCGTGACGGGTATAGATGTGGAGAATTGGAATAGTGAATAAATTTTCAAACATTTTACTAGGAATATTGTAACTTATCTACATATGAGTTCTCAAATTATAATCAGGAGCTTCGACTCATAATAGTATGATATATGACATGTATGACATCCAAACATTTCATCATTGCTCTTGAAAACCTTTTTTCAAAAGTAAGTTCTTGTTTTGTATGGTCTTCGAAAGTTCATTAATGATCATGGATCAATTTTCTTATAAAATAGAATTCACTAGTAGTAAGGAATTCAGGCATAGCATCCATGATTATCGATAGGTTGACATCCACATATGTTATCTTAGGTTGGCATCAAAATATTTCACCTCATCAAGCTATCAATTATGTTTAGTTGGGAGTAGTACTTTGCATCAAGCGGATGAGAAAATGAAGGCTCACCTGCGTGCTAGGTTGAGAACCCTAGTAGCAATACTTAAGTAACAAAACTACATGCCACCATAGGTTTATTTATAAAATATCAAATCATCTCAGCCTTTATATATTGGAAAGGTATACAGGGCTCTCTTTAATGGGAATTACACATCTAACTTCTTATTTAACCCAATTGGTTATATGTTAGTTAAGACTATCCCCCACAGTCTCAGACTTCAGCTTTTGCATGACCCTCAGCTTAGTCTAGCTCATAGTATCTCAGTTGTATCAAAATATTCATGCACCCAGTATTTATGATTATACGGATGTATCCATATTAGTGCACCCCAGCATTACTTTTGATTTAAATATGCCACTATTATCACATTAGTTTGTATATCCCTTTAGGGCTTCAGAATATCCTTGTATTTTGTTTATTCAATATTTTATGTTACATGTTTACTTAATTTGGTTATTGCATCATTTTATATTCTTCACTCCATGTTCAATTAATTTATCATGCTCAGCATATATAGTGTAGTTGATATCTCACATGCTTAGTATATACAAAGTACTGACTGTACAATTTTTATCTGCGCGATATTATCTTATAATAGGTCTATTGTTTAGCCTCTGAATCATACATAGTATGATCCCCTACTACATCAGTAATAGTACTTTGGTGAGTCCTCATCATTCGAGCACTAGTTATTAGTATTTTTCATTTATGTCCCTTTTAATTTTTTAGACAATTAGAGTTACTTATGGGCTTGTCCCAACAACTCGCCTTAGTAGAGGCTTTCAGACATACAATTAAATTTTCAACTTTGTGGTTTTAAACTCATATATTGTTGTTGATTTTGATTATTATTTCATCATTTAGTTTAGCTTCTGTATAGTATTTTTATTAGTTATTTTAATATTCATAGTACCGTGTCAGTCTATGGGTTAGCTTAGGGTGACTTGCGACTCTATGCAACGTGTTATGACAAGGGAATCTCTTGGATCGTGACATTAGGTCACTGTTGTGATTGCATAGCCCTCTTTTTGTGATCGTAATGACCATTGTAGGTGGGTCAATATTGACCCTCACAATTGCGAGATGGGGTCCATGATTGTAAGGTAATATTCACCAGAACAATTTAAATTTTTTATTTTCTAGTTTTTTACTATTTTTGGACTTTGAAACCTCAAAAAAGACGGTTTTAAAGAGGGATTTTCATTAAAAGTGTTTGGTCAAGCTTCTAAACATGATTTTCATCATTATTAATTCATTTTATCATCAAAACAACTTCAAACTTGGACTTTAAACTTCGAATTTTGGATTTTTACTCGATATTGAAAAAATATGTTTTCTTTGATTTCAACTTATTTTTCAATGGATTTTCTTACTTCGAACCCTTGGAATATGAAAAACTTGATTCTTAAATAAAATTTCAATTTACCCTTTTTGCTTCGGAATTGATTTCTGAAATTATTTTTGAACCCAAAATAAAAGTTGTTAATATGGGTATCGTTGCACTACTTTTAACATGTTAATTATGTTTTTGATAGATTTGGTCCATTATGAGGCTTCACAAACGGAAAAGGCTCTGTGTCAAAGGATTCAGGCTTGACATTTGACTTTTAAGGTAGGTTATGACTTAACTTTCTTCAAATTTCGCTACATAATTAACCATTCATGTAAAGCATGTTGTGGGTTAGGAATTTTTATCGTGAGGTTCATATTTTGAGATAGTTGTTTTACCGTATTGCCCCTCCGGGGGGCCTAAGTGATTATTTTCATTGACTTAAAAGATTAATATTATTATGATGCCCATGTGAGGGATTTTGTAAATCTTATTATCAACTTTAAAAATTGTTGTGATTCCCATGGCGGGCTAGTATTGGTATTATTTGAGCAATATTTATCAATTATCCCCATTATGATGCTCGAGTGGGGGGCTTGAATTGATATTATTAATGTCTTACATGACTATTCATTACTGTGGTGCTATGAGATGGCTTATATCATGGTTTATTGAGATTTGATGGGATTTGAGATCATATGAGGTTTGAGCTCATACAATATCATCATTAAATTAATTTATTATATGATATTATTTTGATTGTGAGCATGCATCCTCATTTTATTCATCCATAAATATAAAATTGGTACCACGGAGAAACACCAATTTAAAAAAAAATGAAATACTTTATAAAATTCTTCCCTGAGGAATGTGTTAGCAAGGTTGGTTGAGATATAAGATTGAGATTGTGAAAGTATATGGATTGCGAACCTCTCATGGGTCTTGTCCTAGAAGCTTATGCTTGGAAGATGTATATGAGGGTTCATATGATGGTTGTCATGCGATGGCTAACTTTATTGTCATCTCACTGCTTTGCATTGTATCATTTATACTTCTATTTACGTATTTGTTATCGTATATTTAGTCTTTTATCAAACATTCATGTGCAGTTCTTCTTATGCAGATATTATACTTGTAGAATTATTAGGAGATACAGTTTGATCCATGATTGAAAACTTTTCTATATGCAGGTGGAAGCGTGCTCATAATATTCTTTACTTGCTTAGTTTTCTGATTTGCTCAGTCGGCCTATGATACCTACTGAGTACAAGTGGACCATACTTACTCCTACTTTCTATATCCTTTCACTGCAAATCCTAATTTAGTACAACCCGCGGAGCGTGAGATCATGATATGATCAAGGCTGATTCAGAGGGAGGATTGAGATAGACTTATGTATTTTCATACTCCATATCAGTAGTGTTCTTTACTCATGACATCAAATTTTGGGGATGGAATTTGTATTTCGTTCAGTTTGGATATTGTTGTTTATTTATATTGTGGTCCGACTTTTATGAGGTATCATATTGGGTATCATTTATTTGTTTATCTATTTATTATGCATTCTTTATTGAGAAAATGTTCTATTTCCACCTTGAACTATACGCGAAAAGGCTGAGACACACCCGAACTTTTGGAGGATCCTATTACCCCTGGACTAATTAAAATCGTATTTTTGACAACCTTAGTGCCTACTGGCACATACGTGGTACAATACACTGAAGAAATCCACTTCCATTCACTTTGACAAAGTAGTCGAATGCACTTTAATATAACATAATTAAAATTAAAAATGTACCAACATATAGAACTCAACTTTGCTGGTCTTACATCTTCCTATGCTCTACTTATTTGTCTAAATTACATCTATCTAAACTACATTCTTCTCCTTACCTTTTTGTTTTAGCATAGAGCTAGGTTCAAGCAACTTCATACCATTTCATTCCTTACATTCTTTAACCTGATCTCTACATTCATAGCTTGTTTATATATATGTGTGTGTTGTGTATAATATTAAAAATGGAAAGCACAGTCACAACAAGATCAAAAATGCTTATTGAGGATCTTTCTTCGATTGAAGTTTGACTACTATCATGCAAATAAAAGTGTGATCTCATTAGGTTGGGACAAATATTTATTAATATGTATGCAAAATGGTCTTATTTAGTGTTCTAAAAAGCGGGATGCTAGGGTATACATGTCACATAATGTGTAGGCGTGCGACGCTATACATGCTACATAATATGTAGGGATGGCAATGGTGGAGCCGTGGGGGTAGGGTGGGTTTCAAACTATGCGGGATAGGGCGAGTTCAAAAATATACGTTAAAGTTATAATATGGGTTGGGGGTCCAAATTTGTTAGATGCGGGTGAGGCGGGTTGCGGGCCCAAATTTATGCATATTTAAACAGAAATACAAATATAAAATTCTTAACACTAAACTTCTTATATTTCTTATGTCTTTTTCTTTTCTTATAATATCTTTCTTCGCATCCAAATTGGGGTGCTATTTTATTTTTGCAACAAGCTAAATTTCTTATTAATGTTTTTTCCATTTTTAACTCTTCTCTATATTTTTCACATAAGTTTCTATACCATTGTTGTAAATATTTTATTCTTGCTCCTAACGTATCTACTATTTTTGCTTCTTCCCAACTTTTTACCATTTGGATACAAAAATGCACCAGGTAGATATCAACATTTTATGGATAATTATTTTAAACAATTATCTAATTGTATAGTATACATAGATGATATATTATTATATACAAAAACCAAAGAAGAACATTTAAAATTATTAGAACAGTTCACAGATATAATAGAAAAATCTGGGGGGTGCGCGGATTTAGTAGGTATAATAGATTTATAGGTATAATAGA
>NC_061111.1:109988117-109997396 GCF_002878395.1 Capsicum annuum | reverse complement strand
GTATTTGGTTCTTTGATATCTGTGGCTTTGGGGTTATGGTTTAGAAAGGTTTGGAATCTGTATATATTTTCTATGTATTTTTGGGCTGTGTAGTTGTATATTTTCTTGTCTTGGTTTAGGTTGTCTCGGTATGTGTTAACTTGTGGGGGTATGAATAAATGGTCTTTTTGTGTTTTTGGGGTAAATGGTTTTTCAAATATTTTGTTCATATTTGCATTCTGGTATCTTGGTTTATTAACTCCTTTGCTTGTACCTGCAGAAGTAGATTGATAAATGTTATGGGTTTTATGGAGTGTCCCAACGTCTCCTTCTAGCTCTGGATTTTTAATGTCTTCCGATCGACATGGCTCTGCACACTGCTGAGTTAGCTGATTTGTAGCTATAGACTTCAGTTTATCTTCATTAGTCTTTAGCTTTTCTATCTCATTACCCATACTGTCCACTTTCATAGAAAGCGTAGTTAGGGTGTTAAGTATTTTTTCTAGAGTATCTTCCTCTACTATATCAGTCTGTGTAGCTTTGTCTTGATATGTAATCTGCAATAACATTTTTGTTAGTACTGATAACTTCAATTGTAAATGTGAAATTTAACATTAAAAATTAGATCCGGAATATTTTTATGTTTGGTTAGTTCTTCAAAATAGTGTTATAAGTACAGTCTACTCTATGTAGTGGTCAAATCCAGTTGAAGAATAGTAATACCAATGAACATTGAACTTGAAACAATAGAAAATTTAGAAGAACTTGTAGAAATAGATAATAGGGAAAAAACTTGCAGCAATAGTGTTTTTGCTTTTTTTTTTCAACGTTCAAGCAAAGATAACAAATTTAGTTTATAAATGGAATTGAATTAAACTGGAACAATTCCCCTATGTTCTGTGATTGAAAATTCGAATGCTTGTAATACTATGTTGCTAAAGTATAAGAAATCCAAAATTGTTATAAATGTATTTACATTATAGTGAATGTCTATCAAGATATAGTAGATATTTATCTAGATATATTAAGTATCTATCAATATTTGTTAAGTATCTATCAAGAAATGGAATGTCTATCATTTGAAGAGAAATTAGGAGGAATTTTTCATATAAATATAGGGTTTCTTTTCATTATAAATCATCTTGAATCTCTCACCCCTCGAGAAATTCCTCAAAAGAAATAAGAATTACTTTGTCTTCTCTCTTTTATTCTTTTTCTCTATTTTATATTTCATAACATGTTCATAGCATGAGTTTCTAATCTCTTAGTTGGTCTCTTAATTAGATTTAGACTACTACAGTAGTACGTACTGTAAGATTGACGGAGCTGCTAAAGGTAAGTATACCATCTATCATTTATGAGAAGTGATTTTGTGAATTAAGATGGGTTTAGCGAAAAACAAATGTTGGTTCCTCCATGCACGTTATGAAAGTCAATGGTCAGTATATCTTCAAAATTATGTTTACTTCAAGAATTCCAATAAGTAAAATCTGTGCCGAGGAAAAAAATTGAAACTTCTTAATATTAAATAATTTTTAGGATACAGTAGAAAACTTTATACCCAGTGATTTGGTATGTATATTAATTGATGATAATACTTTGACTTATTATATTATTGAGTAAATGCATTGTTTCCACCCTAAACTATAAACGAAATTAGTGAGACACACCTGAACTTAAAGGGAGTCCTATTACCCCTGGATTAATTAAAACCTTATTTTTGGCAATCTTAATGCCTACATGGCACATACGTAGACCTTAAGTGTGTTGATTCATGCAGTGTGCCACGTAGGCACTAAGGTTGCCAAAAATATAGTTTTAATTAGTCTAGGGGGTTAATAGGACCCTCTTTAAGTTGGAGTGTGTCTCAGGAATTTCGTTTATAGTTTAGGATGGAAAACAATGCATTTTCTCTATATTATTTGTTTGAGGGTAAGATGGTGGATTCAAGTCTCATCGCATTAAAAGAGTAAGACATCAGGCTAGAGTCCTGATGCACCATGATGATAAGATGTTGGGTTCAACTCCTATCAATTTACAACCTAAGACGCCTTTATATGGATAAGACATTGAGTTTGAATCTCAATGCACTAGATTGATGATATAATGATGACTAAGGCAAAATAATGTATTATTAATGAAATGATATGAAATTCGTCCTCCCGACTTTGCTCCATTCTCTGATGTAAATGTGGTAGTAATATATGATAAGTCTAATAGACAATTTACTTTAATCCTGGAATGAATATGATAGCAGTATATGATATGTCTGAAAGATGACAAAATAATTATTGTGGTTATATGAATGACGTGGACATGACAAAGCGTAAAATAATAATTTTCGTGGGGTGTGATACTCTAAAAGATATGTTAGAGAAATATATTCTATATCATACGTATTCGTCAATTTGCTCCTAAAGTAGAAATATCTTGAAAGAGGTTCTAAACTATCATAATTTGATCTGTGTAAGGCATGATTATATTTCATTACTGGAGAATGAGAATCTTAATTGTTATAAATGCAAATCTATACCCTGGAGGTGAATGTGACTGTATTTAGTCAAGATTATAAATTTGAACGTGCCCTTGATTGTATGAATATCACAACCCACTTCTAGAAGAGATAAAATAATTTTAAAAAATAACCTGAAATTTACCCTCAAAGTAGTAAATCCAAAGATATATTCATATAAAGTTATAATAAGTTTGCTAAATCAAAATACACATGTCATGGTAAACTTGGAGTTTACTAGTATAAAAGTTCATAAATTGACATGAACAATTGGGATATCCCAAAGATGTACATATTCAGTAGTAGACATGTATTGAAGAACTAAAAGTTTTTTCAAGAATTTTTTATGTTGTTTTCTCATGATAAGTTGGTTGGACCAACTAATGTTGAGATTGAATCCCTTATAATTCTGGAAAGTATAAAAGGTGAATATGGATCCGTTTACCTGTCATGTGATTTATTAAGATGCATCGATATAAGATGATCACTTCTCTTGAGGTAGTGGTATGGTCTGCGTACACTCTACCCTCCCCAGACCCCACTAGATGGGAATACACTGGGTATGTTGTTATTGATATAAGATGATCACTTGTACATTTATTTTCAAACTACAGTTTGACATTCATAAAGTTACTTGCTTAATATAAATTAAGAGCATGATTTTCAGATTATGTAATTAAGATAATTCATCTTGATAATGCTGATTTGGCATTGAATTCCTTTGATAAATAGCTGAACCACAACTAATGAGATCAAAGCTTCATGTATTGATTTGATATATGATATATTATATACAAAAGTACTTGTATGGATCAAACCAATAAATTATGATTAATTCCTCCTCAAGGTTGGTTTTAAGATAGGAACCACACATTATTCATCTAATAGTTTTGACGGGCGGTATACGATTAATGGATATACCATGATGCATAAAGATTGATTTCTCAAAGAAGATGGAGGATGCAGATTAGTTTTCCTAACATAATGGGGGGATTATAAGCATCTATGAAATATGTTAAGAATTATCATCAGATCCTCATAAAAAAAGATAATTCAAGTTAAGTGCAAAAAATATTTGTTGACTCAAACTTAATCTCATATTTAAGCTACAAGTATTGTTATTATGTGTCCCTAAAGGACAAAATCTATGCATACGTAAAGCGTGGTATAGATCAATCGATTACAGATGAAATAATCTTTGAAAAGGATAAGGAGCAAATGATCATAATAAAAAGATAATGTATTATTGAAGAGCCTACGACATAATACTTCATAAAACCTTATGAGAGGTATAAGTGTCTGAAAATAATGAATTGATGAGATCTCAAAATTTTATGTCACATTCAAATCGATACAAAATGATATATCATCACTAACATCTTTGATAAAATATTGGCGTAGTATAGTGAAATATTACGAAAATCTGAATTCTACGTTTATTTAAGCATGCTGATGTAGAAACATTTATCAAGTGACATGAAAGGATACATCATGATAAGTACAACATTTATTTTATTTGTAATTCAGAAACCAGTAGATATCACATATGAAATGTTGAATATTATCACTTGGAGAAAATCTATATGAAAATTCCTAAAGGATTCAAAATTCCTGAAGCATATAAAAGTTTCTGGAAAACTTGTTTATAATCCTTATAAGGAATAAATTGATGATTTGAATATTATTGAAACTCCTGGAGAGTTTTCAAAAGAGATAGATTATTTGCCAAAAGAAGTTAAAATGAGAAACATACCGAATTAAATTGGTTATGAAGTACCATATCTTGTGCAATTGATGTATTTATACATCTTGCTGCAACTATGCGCATGATATAGTTTTACTTCTTTATGGGGATAGTGAAGTAGATCACTTGCATATTGCAATTGAAAGTCCTTGTATAAATGTGTTTATGCTAACACATATTGTCAAATTTTGGAATACACATGCTATTCACATGATCGACATAATGGTTTGATACAGACATATTACCTATTGTCATGAAGGATTACTGTCATACCATGTATACATGATATTCATATTATACTAAGACGATAGTTATTCATAAAGAATGTCGATAATGTATGTGGTTGAGGTCAATGATAATCCCATTTGAGAAAAATATAATTTAAAATGGGACAAAGTACCCATAATTTTGCATGAAGATACTACAACATTCATAGCAGAACTTAAGTAAGAATTTATAAAGGGAGATAGAATGAAACACATTTCGCCAAAATTTTTCTACATATATGAGCTCCAAAAGAATGGTGATACCAAAATGCAATAAATTCATTCGAGTGATAATATGACTAATTTATTCACAAAGTCTCTATCAAATACAACTTTTGAAAAAATAATGCACAAGATTAAAATGTGGAGATTTAAGATTCAAAATTGATGTTCTCATAGGGGGCAGATATGCGTTGTACTTTTTTTTCCTTTTAAGATTTTGTCCCATTGAGTTTTTCTTGTAAGGTTTTTAATGAGGCAACCCAAATGCGTATTATTAGAAATGTATACTCCTTTTTCTTCACTAAATTTTTCTAGTAAGTTTCAACGAGGCACATTATCTATCAATCAGACATTCAAGAGGAGTGTTATAAATGTATTTACATTATAGTGAATGTCTATCAGGATATAATGGATATCTATCTAGACATATTGAGTATCTACCAAGATTTAGTGCATCTCTATCAAGAGATGGAATGTCTATCTTTTGAACAGAATTAAGAGAGAATTTTTTTCAATAAATAAAGGGGTTCTCTTCATTGTAAATTATCCTGAATATCTCACCCCTCAAGAAATTTTTCAAGGATAATAAGAATTACTCTCTCTTCTCTTTTCTATTTTTCTTCTCTATTTTATATTTCATAACAAAATTACATTTATTAAGGAGCAAGCGACAACTGTATAAAGAATTAATGGTAAATATAGCCATGAAAATTTTAAAACATTTTCTATATCCTTTTTTATATATAAAAATAGCAAATTATGTAGGGCGAGTTTATGTGGCGTGGGTTCATGCGGAGTAGGGCATTGCAGGGCAAAAATAAAATACTATGCTATGTGGGGTAGAGCAAAGTCTTTGCCGCTTTGCTATGCACCTGCCCTTCCCCACCCCATTACCATCCATACTAATATGGGGCAAAAATAAAATACTATGCTATGTGGGGTAGGGTGAAGTCTTTGCAGCTTTGCTATGCACCTGCCCTGCCCTGACCCATTACCATCCATATTAATATGGGACGATACTTTTGAGTCTTGAGATGATAGAGTTAGCCCATGGATCTTTAATTTTAATATTTTAAATTAATAAAAACAAGTATTAAAATAAGGCAAATTACATAGAAATTATAAAAATATCAAAAAGAATAAAATAAGTGGAAATGAAAGTCTAACTACTTCATCTTAAAACACTTATTAGAATAACCACTCGGCTAACTAATAATTAGATCTTTTTTAAAAAAAGAAAAAATTAAACTAGTTAAATTTTTAAAGAAAATGAGTAAAAACTTATAAATGAATTTAAACAAGCAAAATAACTTGAAAAAAAAGAAAGAAAGGAGTCTACATTCAAAAGCCATCCCAACTTATGAAGGATGAAATATTTTCTGCTATGAAGGATGAAATATTTTTCATTTGTAGTTCGTAAGTTGATTATCTTTCGCTTAATTAAGAGAAAGAAAAAACAAAGAACTGAAGTTAAGGCTAAAAGTAATTTATCTATTTTTTTAGTTTTATGTTTTTAACTTTTCTAATGTAAAAACAAGTTGATTTTAGATTTTTGATACTAAATTTGTTTAATAATTTTAATTTGAAGAATTCTATTGGTGAAGTCAACCTGTACAACCCCTACGCGTGACATATGGTTTTGATTGGATGACACGGGCACCGAGAAAATATAGTGAAGTACTGGTCCGTGAGTTTTATGCTGCATACAAAGGAGAACTTCAGAGGCAATATCCACAAGGTCAATTGCAGAAGAGTGGTGATCCGATTGAGTCACTAATGATTCGAGGCGTACGGGTAACATCTCTCCCATACCATTGGAATATTTTTATATGGACCAGAGTACCAGGCTCCGGTCAACATAAAAGAGATGGATTACTGGATGGAAGAAATGAAGAAGATTACCAAGAGGACGTTGGGTTCTGAGGATAAGATAGTAATATTTTAGTGGATTGCGAAGTGTATTTCTTCGAATGGAGTGAATGTAGTCTGGCTGGTAGGATACCCAGGAGTGGTCTTTCATAAGATTAAGAAGAGTACCCTCAACGTCGAGGAAAAAGCATAGTGGACATTGGCTCGGCAAGGGCTGTGCCCTACTATAGGAGATGACGTATTGAGCCCAGTTCGAGTAGCCATGATAGCCAATTTCATATCCGGTTATGATTTTAATATCAGTGAGTTTTTATCTCGGGAACTACGAGATAGGGAAGTAGAGTATCAAAAGAAATTATTGGCCAACCCCTGCATGATTACTCTGATTTACCTTGTTGCACGAGTGGTAGAACTCCCTGGGATTGATGAGACGATTGAGGCATAGAGGACATTTGATATTGGGTTGATTAGAAATATTGTCAACCCTTTGGCCTAACCTATGAGACAGGTAGTAGAGGTTATGGCGGGATTTTTCCCGTAAAATGATCAGATAGACTCCCTACACAACTGAGGCTACGAGGCATGAGCACAAATTAAGGGCGCACATGGGGATGCTGTGGGTACTTCTAGTGCCCCACCACCAGTCCAGTCAGTGTCCCCTAGGCCACGGAGTATGCCTCCAGGTATCATAATGATCTCCCAGGCTGCATGGACCGAGGTTTTGACCCAGTTAGCAATGTTTAAAGTAAAGGTACGTCATATGGAAGAAGGAGTGAGAAGTTGACTTGAAGAAGGCTTGAGAAGAAAGATAGGCGAGTTCAAGGGAGCCTAGATTCTTTTGAGTTTAGGATCACTCTACAGTTGAGTAGAAGGTAGACGATGAGGTTGTAGATATTAGAGCCAAGGTTGCGGTGATCAATACAATAATCTCAGAGCTTTATAAGAGACCGGTGGTTACTGAGTCCGTCATTAAGATAGTGATTCCTACTGTCCATGTTCCTAATATTTGGGCATACCCGATAGATGTTCAGGTTGAGGAGACTGAAGAAGAAAGAAGAGAGAGAAAAAGAAAGAGAAAAGAAGAGCAAGAAGCTGAGAAGAGAGCCAGAGCGGATAGTATTCAGGATAAGGGGGACCGCGAGACTAGGGTTCGTGAGATGGATGCTGGAGCTGGTAGATCAAGAGCTTTGATTTTTGTTGCTGCAGGGGTTGATGTTATCCACCCCCCCCAACTCGCATCTATGATTGAGTCAATCCTGATTGATAGGACTGTAGTTGATGGGAGTGGGAACTGATCTACTGGCCCATATATTACTAAGGATGCATCGGTGCCTTGAGTTCCTGGGTATGGCCTTTATCCTCACTCTATTTTTATTTTTATTTTTGTAGCACTGGGGATAGTGCAACGATTTTTAGTTGGGGGTGAGGGTTATTTCAAAAAATTTGGGAGTAGCTAAAAAGATGTATCTAAAAGCAGAAAGTTTATTATGACTTGCAGATTTGAAGCAGACAGCTGAGATAGGGAGTAGATCAGCGCGCCTATGGCAGCGAATTATTTTTGTTAAGGATTTTGAAAATTTTCATTTTTAATAAATATTCTATTTTTATGTTTTTGAGGAGAGTGATTTGACTTATGGATGCTAAACTAAATTTAATGTTTTAATAAAAATTGTGTTGAAAAAGTGACCCTTCAAAAAATTTTATGTTTGATTACGTGATTGGTATACTTGTGTGAGATTGTTGTAAATATAAAAATGGCACTAGGATTAGGGATAGAACTGTGAGGTTCAAAACAGTTGCATAGTTGGATAACTAGTACTTAGTAATATAGCCCTATGCAAGTGCGTGTGAGATATACTGAGTTGAATATCCATATGTACCATATCAGCCCCCAAGCCTACATTACAAGTTGAATAAAGCTCTATAGTAATCCTACTGTGACTGTCTGAAAACTTTGAAAAGAGCATAGGGCGATCCAATGGTGTTCTGTATATATCGGTGATACTTATTTATGAGTGATAGAGTCATTTGATATATCCCAAAATTATCCAAAAGGAGAGTGAATGGGTTTTCTTTGACTATGAGCGCATATGGTTTATACTGCTAGGTTGCTAGAATGTTTGATAAATGCAATTTGTGTCTATGCCCAAGTGTCTATTGCTAATGTAATGTCATAAATTAGGTGAAATTTTGATCTTTTAGTTTCAATTTGTTCTTTAGTCTCGTTTGTTGATTCTCTTACTAACTTATGAGCTAGAACTAGATTGTAAGTTAGTTTTGAAACCGTTCTTCGTGTCAACTTTTATTTGTGTGTCTTAATTCTTTGACTTATTATAACACGTCCTTATGTGTTTTCTTACTCTTTGGAATGTTTGTAAATGTGGATTCACCTGTCAAAACCTCTCGAAGTACAAGGAAGCTTACAACACTTGTGAGATTGAGTGTGAGGGATTCAAGAGGCAAGGAATAAAAAGAGAGAGCGAGGATTTTTTTTGTACAACTAACATGTTCTCTGTTTTTTAGGTAAGTCCTTTGACATAATAGACACCATTTTTGCCAACCTTGATTCTATTGCCCAAGAAATGGATAAGGCCAACGTGGGTCTTGACAAATTGGTCTCGGATATGTCTACTATACTTGAGAGGTTGGATCGAGTGGAGAGTTGAAGGAATTCTCGTGATTCTACT
>NC_061111.1:109945010-109985117 GCF_002878395.1 Capsicum annuum | reverse complement strand
AGTTAGATCCGAAAATGTGAAGGTAAAGGTGTGAGATCTTTGTTAGTCTTGAAAGACCTAACATTACTCACCAACTAGTCAATCAGATCTCAACCACTTTCCATGAAACAAGGGTCCATGTTTTAAGTAGAAGTGCAAAGAAAGTCAAGTCTTCCTTTTTGAAATTTGAAAAAGGATTCCAAGACTTATATTTCCCTCCTTAACCAATTCCCACTAATTCCAAATTGTAAAATTGATCAAGACTTCCAAATTTAGAAAATAAAATTATTGAGAATAGAGGCCAATCAGGGACTACCAATCAGGGACTACCACCTCACCAATCACTGTGCACCGATAAATTTTAAGCTCAAATTTTGATCTTTTTGTTTCAATTTGTTGTTCTTTAGTCTCTTTTGTTGATTCTTTTAATAACTTACGAGCTAGAACTAGATTGTAAGTTAGTTTTGAAACCGTTCTTCGTGTTAAGTTTTCGTTGGGTGTCTTAGTTCTTTGAGTCATTATAATACGTCCTTGTGTGTTTTCTTACTCTTTGGAGTCTTTGTAAACGTGGATTCACCTGTCAAAACCTCTCAAAGTACAAGGAAGCTTACAACACTTGTGAGATTGAGTGTGAGGGATCCGAGAGGCAAGAAATAAAAAGAGAGAGTGAGGGTGTTTTTGTACAACTAATGTGTTTTTTTTGGACAGCATTTTGGCCAACCTTGATGCTATTTCTCAAGAAATGGATAAGGCCAACGTGGGTCTTGAAAAATTGGGCTCGGATATGTCTACTATACTTGAGAGGTTGAATCGAGTGAAGAGTCAAAGGAATTCTCATGATTCTACTTTCGAATCTATACCTCAAACAATCAATCCTCCAAGACCACCACCAAATGACATAGACATAAGCCAAGCCACCAAATGTTCTCCAACCCAAGACTTACATAGGTCAATCCCTTCTCCATTCGATCAAGTCCAAAAAAAAAGAACTTGAAAGCCGCTCCACCACTAAAGCTCCACTTTACCAAATCAATCCTCTCAACTAAAAATCTATTTCACTGAAACCGACATGTCCATATAAAGGAGAAAGGTAGAAAGGAACATGACAGATATAAAGTCTACGAAAATATTTGTATGATGGTAGAAGACTTGTTTTGGATGAGATTAAAGACAAGGATCAAGCTGGAGAGGAAGCCGAGGTTCAAAATGAAGATGTTGGCTGAGACTTGTGTTAATGGGATCTCAGGTTTCTTATGATTTTGTGGATTGTTTTTGTTCCATCTCATGTTTTGCGGGCGGTTTTGAGTGGTTTATTTTAAAGTGGAAGATTGAATGAGCTAAAGCCTTGAATTTGTGGGCAAATTCCTCTCAAGATGGAGAGTATGATATGGGAATAATCACGAATATGGACTTATGGGAGTGCATGTTGGATCTGAGACTTGGTGTGTGCAATTGAAGTGCAAAAGGGGACCTAAATGCACTAAAAATCAGCCAACTTACTACTATTGATGGGCACCTATGTCTCTAAGGGACCTTTTGGTCTTTTTTTATTTTATTTGTAACCTAGTATAAATAGAACATTGTTGGGCTTTTAGACTTAGCTTTTGGATATTATTGTAAGTCTTGTAGGGCTTGAAACTGCATAGTTAGAGCTTGGAAAAGACACCAACCAAAACTGGGGCAAGATCTAGTGTGGAACCACTAGTGATTGTATTTTTCTTGGAAACGTAGATGCTACAGAGGTGGAATCAGATCTTGTGTCATGTAAGAGATACGTGAATTGAAGTGTGTAGTGTTAAGAGTTCAAGAGTGGAATAGACTCTTGAGTTCTCAAGAATACATCTTCATGTTGTCTATTTATCTATCCTTTTATCTTATTGTAATCTTGTTAGGGTTGTAAGTTGTATCCGTTTGTTCTTGTGTTTTTGTGAAGTTGTGACTTGTTGTTTATCTTATTGTTGTATCATATTATTATCATCTTGTTGTTTTTGTTGCTGTTTTGGTGTTATATGCACCATTGTGCCTTGTATTCTTCTTATTGGTAGCAAATCCGAGAGTTGTCTCCAAAAAGGTCCTCGGATTCTTAAGATTAGTAGACTGATTTGGAGTGTGTTTTGATACTTCCTTGGTTTTCTTGTGTCATTTGTCCCAAGTATGGTTGAGAGTTCAAACTTCACTAAACTAGAATTTTCTTAAGTTTATACTTGTACATTCAAACTTGGTTCTAGAGTTTTAGGAATAGATGAACTCATCATTCAGTTAATTTTGTAAAATATATCACGTATGATTAGCTTAAGTATATTCATTCTTTTGGAGGATCGTAGCTCGTCTGTAACACCCCACGTTTTTAGGCTTGAATTTAAACCATCGTTCCTACTTGTATAGACCTGAACCCAGTGATTCAATGTCAATATAAGTGTGATTATCAATTCTATAGTGTGGAAACATCTTTGTAGATGATTTAAGATAATGAAGAATCTCCTAATTCAAAGTCGAGTTGAGACCTTTATATTGATTAAGATTTATTGAACATTTCAACAAGGATCAACTTTAAATAAGCATATCTCCTATAATATAACGAGTTAGGTGTCCTACTATATATCAAATGAAAGATCTTCAAGCCTTTTTTCTAGCTCATATAATTTCACCCTAATCTAATATTAGAGTAGAAAGTTATGCTTATTTTACTTTGGAGTGTCCATTTGTCAATAGGGTGACGACTTGAGTGATAAGCTGTCAACTGAGTGATGAGTTATCAACCTAGTTGTCAGCCTTAACCAAAAAATACCCTAAATCATTTGGAGAAGGTGATGACTAAGTTGATAAGCCATCAACTAATTGATAAGCTATTATATAAATCATCAACCTTAATCAGAAAGTGTCCAAGACCAGCTAGAGGGTGGTGACTACGTTGATAAGTTATCAACTAGTTTATAAAGCTATCAACTAAGTCATAAACTAAAAATTCCTGCAATTTTTATTCAGTTTATTTAGAGGTATTTTGGTCTTTTCCTCACCCAAAACTCCTTCCACACGATTTAAAACACAAAGATGTCCTATTATCTTCAGCTATACAAATCAAAACGCTGCTCTCTCATCTCTAAATTCCTAAATCAAGAATACTAGGTTTTTCTCAAGGTTGGTCATCTAAAGTTTTAAGGGTTGATGTATCTACATAATCCTTGCTATCTCAGGATTGATGCTCTTTACCGAATCTTATTTTACCAAAAGTATGTGTTTATAATTATACTCATATGCTTTATTGATGATTTTAAATATGGGTTGAGGGTTATTGAACATTGTTGAATTAATAGCTTTTCCCATTGCTTTTATGAATTATGTATGGTTATGAATTTAGTGTTTTAGATTTAATTTGTTTAAATACTTTTTCCATGATTATTATGGATTAATTATACTTGAATTGTTGATTTGTGAACTCATTGGGGTGCATGGGGATGGTGAATGAAAATAGGGGTACAAGGATTCCATAAATTTGTAAACAATGAAATTAGGGGGTACAAGAATTCCCAAAAAATGGATTTTGGTATTGAAATTGATAAGAACCCCAACCCACTTGCATATTTGTTTTGAAATGTGATTTATCAATTGGCTTGGTCCATTTTCTTAAAACCAATGCATTGCATCACTGGCTGACGGATAAGAATGATCTTGAAAACCTTGTAGGGTACAATGGACGCCCCAAGTGTATGATTTATGAAAACCTTATGGGGTATAAAGGAATCCCTGAGTGATTTTAATAATGGACTCTGCATGGTACACGAAAATTCCTAATGTGTTGGCTAATGACATTGTTTGCAAGCTATAGTCGGTATGATGATACTACTTAATAATGCCTTATTAATTGACTCCTGAAATTGGTGGATGTGTTATTTGTTAAATGTTTTAATTGGGCACCAATGGGGGTTGTGTGAGCTAGCCGTGAATGTGTGAGTCGGAAGGACTAATACTAGAAACTTATATTTTGCCAATATGAGGGTTAGTCTTGATGACCGTGTGCTTGTGGGGTATAAGGGAATCCCCCAAGTACATATATATGCATATGTATCATGGAGGGAGAAGGTTACAAGGTAATACCCAACCATCTATGATATCTTCGATTCCTGTGGCTAATATGCACTGCGGCCCATCCAGGGGGTGATACTGGACCCAGATAGCCCATGGGTAGATTTTATGACGATCAAGCTACACAATCCAAGTTAAATTTTTAAATTTCATGCTATGACTTATTCCATGTCCCTGCATGTGATATATATATATATATATATGTATATTCATCAGATTATGTGCATTAGATTTGACTGATTTTAAATATTTTAAAATAACATTATTCTGTCCCTTATCCCTGAGTTACATACTAGTGCTCATCCCACTAACCGTCCCCAAAAACTGTATCCCTACATGATGTTAAGTCCCAGGGGTGTTTTGGTTATCTTGTGTAGAGCTAGGTGATTTAGATTTGTTTGTTGATCAACATTGAAGTGGTCAACTTCCATACCTTGGAAGGCTTTACCATTTCATAGTCTTGTTTCTCTTATGTAGTAGAGTATCTCTTTGGACTTCTTTTTGTCTACAGTCGTGGGCATGTCCCGACAGAGGTTGATATTTGGTTGTTAGAGGCTTTTGTTGACAGATGTGGGTTTGTTGGATATGATGTACTCTTGGCTTTCATAGAGTATCTATTCATCTCCTTATTCTATTTTTAGTCGGCTTTCGCATTGT
This sequence comes from Capsicum annuum, assembly GCF_002878395.1. Taxonomy (NCBI): domain Eukaryota; kingdom Viridiplantae; phylum Streptophyta; class Magnoliopsida; order Solanales; family Solanaceae; genus Capsicum; species Capsicum annuum. Next base: position 109,980,398 of record NC_061111.1, on the reverse strand, counting down.
CATTATTATTGTCATTGTGCTCATAAGGTTAGGCGATGGGGGTGGTCTCCAGTCCATGGTGTGCTTGAGATTGTCACAACTCAATTTCTCAGGTCATGATGGCGCCTACCATAACCTACCAGTAGGCAAGCCAACCCATAGTCTGGAACGGCTAGTAACTTACAACTTAATAATATAAGGAAAATAATGTAGAATGAATAAGATAATGATCAATACATTAAAAAAATCTCAAAATCTGGTGGTATTAGTACAAGAGATTCTAATATCACAAGAGTACAAAAGTGAAACAACAGCGGAACTACACTAATACAACTTATCTCTGAACACAATATAGAGATTATTTTGTAATATAAAAAGAGAGAGACAAGTAATACTCCGAACGTCAGGAGCTCACTCTAAGTCTCCGAACCGTGGTTGGTCTTCATGATGGACATATCAACAGGGATAACCCGTACTATAATCTGCAGGCTGCAAAAGTGTAGTATGAGTACCAAACGAATGGTAATCAGTAGGCAACTGCCAACTAAGCTCCAAAGATAAAGCAAATATATACAACATATAAATAGAATGGAATCTACACCCAAGAGTTTGGAAACCATATAACAAGTCAAGGAGAATAATAAGGGACAATAATTTTTTTCAAGTTCAAGAGTCTAACATAATAAGACTAAGAAAGAATCAGGGTGAGCAAATCCTATTCCAGCCACATTTATTAAGCATCAATACTATACTATATATCTAGGCCAATAAATAAATGAAGAGCAATAAAAAAATATATAGAAATATACAAGGCCAAGAAACGAGTATACAATATGAACAAACAAAGAAAGGGATATACAGTAGTGACATCGCTTCATATAGCTAGACACACACACACACACACACACACACATATATATATATAAAGGGATATACAGTAGTGACATCGCTTCATATATATATATATATGTGTGTGTGTGTGTCTAGCTTTATGAAGCGATGTCACTACTGTATATCCCTTTCTTTGTTTGTTCATATTGTATACTCGTTTCTTGGCCTTGTATATTTCTATATATTCATATCCTAGATCATCATATCCTCATCCTAAGACCTCATTATAATACAATCAGGATCTAAGGCTATCATGCTCAGGGTTTATAATACACATGGCTAGACATAAAATAATCATGCATAATAGTGCCATCATAAGATAGAAGAGGTCGAAAACATACCTCAAATCTCGATATAGGATCAATGAATAATCTATCATAATCTATCCATAATAATGATCATAGTTATGATAGTAAAATATCAATAACAGCATGACTAATTGGCTACTCTGAACAACTAGATACCTAGCCGAGCCAATGCGTACACCACCCAAAACTCAAAAGGTTCAATCAACATGCAACAACATAAGGTATACTCTTCACCCATATCTATGCAACCTTTTCATACCGACTGAAAGACATAGGTGCATACTGGTGATAGGCGATGCACATGTAGGAATGAATACAAGGTACACAATTAATATCATAATCTCATCATCATAGCTGTCTCTATCATGACTGTCATCATCGTGCCCATCATCATCATAATTAACTTTCGGCCTTGTCGAGTATCAATATCATCATCTCAATATCCTTTGGCCCTGCTAGGTATTAATATATCATCACAGTATTCTTTGGCCTTGCCGTGTATCAATCTATCATCACAGTATCCTCCGGTCTTGTTGGGTATCAATATATCATAACAGTATCCTCCGGTCTTGCCGGCTATCAATATAAACATAAACATCAATATACATATATTTATAGACATAATAAGTGCATGAGCTCAAGACGTGGAAAAACGAGGGTAAATCTACAACACTGTTAGTATACCCATAATCATAATTGCATCATCGTAAAACATCTAACTTGTCAATACTTCCCAACTATCCACTATTACCTAACTAACGCTTTTGATTATTAAATTACTAATTTGCTAGTCTTCACATGAACTCTAATTATTATCCTAAACATTATCCTTTCCATAATCCATATTCATGGGATATAAACTAATTATAATATAATAAATAGCTAATACCCAACATCTAGTTAAGATTCATCACTAGATAATAATCGCTATTTATCAATTAATCAACATTATCAACTAATCATCCTATATCTGTTAATCAATATTTGTCAACACATTAGCATTTAGCATGTAACCATCTTTAATTGACTAACACCATTCCCTAGCTAACCATTGTTTGCCTACTAATCCTCGTTTATCAACTATTCATCTTTATTAACTAGTCGTCTCTTATCACTAAAATCTCTTACTATCTAGCCTCATTAATACACAACTCCTTATTTAACAACAAATTGGCATCAACCCAACATCATCATTAGTCACGTATCACTAACATCTCTTACTATCTTGCTTCATGAATTCAGAACTCCTCATTTAACAAGAAATTGGTATCATGAACTTAGTCATTAATATCAACTATTCTTCATCTATGCTCAACCCGACATCATTATTAGTCACGTATCAACCATCGCTAGCTATCATATTTTAACTAAGCAAGGTTCATCAACTAGAACATTAGATTCCTAGCCATCAAGTGCTATAGTCACCTAATAGACAACTAGCTACCACATAGCTTAACCTTTATGTAGGAAGAACAGTCATAAGATCATATTCCAACTATAATCACATCAATTATCGATATAATAATCATGAACGTACCAAATCTATGTATGTCATCACCAATATTGAAACAATAAAGTCGTAAGCAACATACCCCATCTTCCTCTATCCCATACTGGAGACACGTGTATATAAACATATTTATGCATATTCATAAACTGAAATCACATCCTTTACAAGGATAAACACTTCTCGGATATCCAATCATTATCATAACATAGCCTTTGGCCCAATAATATATCTGGAATAATCATAACATCTTAATCATGTCCTTAGGCCTATATACATATTCAAAACTAGTATAGATAATCATATTTATAAGTCATAGCATATCTCTAATCATCTCATATATAGGAGGCATCTAAGAGGCATAATATCATCAAATATGTAATCATCTCTCACATAGAAGGCATCTCAGATATAGGAGGCATAACAACAAGTATATAATGTGCATAGGACATCTCATGTCTATAGATCATACATCATGATTATAAGGAATGACACATTTCTAGGCCAATTATCATATCTAAGAGGAACATCATCTCTATAGGCCCGATAATTATAACTAAAAAGAAAGTCATCTCTATAGGCCCAACAATCATAACTAAGAGGAAAGTCATCTTTATAGACCTAATAATCATAACTAAGAGAAAAGTCATCTATATAGGCCTAACAATCATAACTAAGAGGAAAGTCATCTCTATAGGCCCAACAATCATAACTAAGAGAAAATCATCTCTATAGGCCTAACAATCATCACTAAGAGGAAACTCATATCTATAGGCCCAACAACATAACTAAGAGAAATATTATTTCTATAGGCCAATAATCATATCTATGAGGAAAGTCACCTCTATAGGCCAAACAATCAAGTCTAGGCAGAAATAACATCTCTATGGCCCAAATATCACATGAAAAGGAAGTAGAATCTCTATAGGCCCAAATATCATTATCCTGGGAAACACGTCTTCATTCAATAAGCCACAAAGTAACTTATATTGAGGTTTATTAATATCAACTATGCCTAACATCCGCAGCTAAGTCCACAAGACTAACACAAGTCTTGGCCTTAGTGGGCTGAACAATCCCACTTCTAATCCTCAATTCCCATAATTATGCATTTATGCCCTAAACTAGGATAAGGTATCTAGTTCAACTTATAGATGTCAAGTAACCCATATTCAAGCCTAAGATTGGAACTTTTACTAGAACAAGGGTATTCAAGTTAACCCTTCCCAAATCACAATTTCAATACCACCACACTAGCCCAATATGATTAAATATACTAATCATACTTCCAACACTAAAACCATATCCCAAAACTAGCATTATATCATATCCATGATACAAATTTACCTAAACTAGGGAAAAGGTAATAGGATTCTAAAAGGTTTATAAACATACTATGTTATAGGTCCAAAAACCCTCATCTAATACCCAAACATCAATAATCAAGGCTAAGTGATTCCTCTAACAATTAAGCCTAACATCCAAATTTACATGCAATATATATCATGAATCATCTATGAAGAAAAGTAGAGAGAAGCCTACCTCAAAGTCGAACTATAAAACCTTAAATCATGCACTATATGCTTGACTTTGCTTCAAAATCCCCGAAATGTCATCACACTAATAAAATCATAATTTACTCATCAATACGAGTCTAACGATACCCATATTGCACCAGTGCCCTTCAGGTCCAAAAAAGACACCAAAATCCCAAGTTGGTCTCATATATGAAAAATGAGTTTCTGAGACCAATCCATCATTCAAATACTATTATCAAGTTATAACCCTTAATAATGAAGTGAGTATTAAGCTTATTTGGGTTAAAATTATGCCCTTAAGCCAATTGGGGTTTTGGGTCTAACAATCAAGAATTCAACACTAAAATTGAAGGATTCATACCTTAGATTCGATGTTAATCACAAATATGTAAGTTACTCAAGATCCCAATCAACACACAAGACTCAATTAAAGGGCTACACACTCTATTAGGATTTATGGGTTTTAATACAATAGAAAAATGGTTAATTCTTGTCCAAATAAAGTATTTAAACAATCCTTTCCCTAACCCTCAGATTGGGTGATCACGCACCCATGCTAGGCGCAATTGAGGCATTGATATTATGGTTAGTCCCCCATGATTGTGGTACCTTTGCTGCACTAAATGATAGTTGAAACTTGGAATTTGATTCTATATTTTGGCCAATGCCTCGGGATGCATTCGAAATCCAATTTTCATAAATGAAATATGAAACTACACTAAATTTGATATTTTGAACATGTTAGCAAAGTTAGATTTTCAATCTAAGGTCGTTTTGACCAAATATGGGTCCCACACCAAAATATTCAAATTTTCAACTCTCTGATCGATAGGTCAAAGTGAACTCATTGCATGGGACCCGAACCAAAGGTTTACCCAGCCTAAAATTATATTCTGGATCTACTAGCATAGTAGGAATTTACATTTAAGATTGTTTCACCGAAGTTTTTTCCTGGTGGCCATTTGGAAGTAGCGAAGACCTCTAAATAGGGAATTGGTTCTAAAAATCAAATGATTACCCTTTAATCAAACCGTCCATCCCAGAGATAATGTATAATTTATCAATGGATAATTTTTCTCTCTCTAAAAATTCTCTCTCCTCTTTCTAGAATTTTTCATTACTATTTTTGCCAGAATAGCTTCACAGCTGCCGATGGAACTTTTCTGACTTACAGATCAGTCAAAAGATGAGCACATAAATGAGTTGCATCCATAACAAATAGGATTTTCCACAAATTCATCCCACATCGATCAAAAATTTAACAAGTTTAAGCAAAATTTAGTTCTATTTCTGAAGAGCAGTAGGTTATGGTTAAAAAATGTTTACCCAAGATGATTATGGACTGGTGGATAAGAGTATAAGCCATGAAATAGATTCAATATCTAATATTCCACCAACTAATACAAAGATGAAGCATTCAGATGATCCAATTGCAAAAATTATGAAAAGCGGCATGAACAATGGTTCATCCGAATTACTTGATATGAATCTTCAATTTCGACCAAGTTTGGAGAAAATTGGATTCGATTTTATAGAGTTAAAGGATAAATGAGATCATTCTGCATCTCTAACTCCAAGTTCGGGCAAAGAAGCTACGAGTAGAAATGCCAAAAAAATGCAAAACTCCGGTGTCGGTGATTTTTCCGTTGAATCTGATCAAATGTAACACCAATTTATTGATGTGGAGGTAAGGAATGATTATCATCCAAAAGCCCCAGTTACTTCAAATCATAACAATTCTAATTGTGAAATTAGGGTTTATAGCCCTAATTTGCCAAAAATTAGGGAAAATGCTGAATTGGGTGATAATTTCCAAAATTCCCAACCTAGACCAACTCAATTAGGTATTGAGAGTTTTTCAGAACTAAAAGCCTCTTCAAAAATCATTAATTCTTCCATATACTTTGAATCTTAATCTACTATACCAAATATTTTAGCCGGAGAAGGTACTCTTGTTAAGTTGAATGGTGTTGAGCACTTGGGGTTTAATAAAGAGGTTATGGGAATGATAAATTCTGCAAAACCCCTTTCAAATTATCCTGAACAAATTCCTAATTAAAATGCTCAAGTTCCAGCTGATTATGTTGATATTCAAAGCTCAGCTGATGAAACAAGTGACCATGATAGTTTGATGCTGATGATTTCATCCAGCAAAGAGATGATAATATCGGAGGAACTGATGTTGATATCGTTAATGATCAAAGAGGTGATAAGGCAATGAGTTCTAAGTCTACTACTTTAGGTAAGGTCGTCTCTACTGAGATTGTGAATCAAATTAACAACATTAATTATGTTAAAGGTATTTTGTCCAAGAATAAATAGAAAAATATTGAGAATGTTCAAAGACCTATTCCTAAGCTGTATATTCATAACACTAAACTCGTGGAAGTACTAATAATTTTTTAAAGAATAATTCTATGGAACCGAAGGTTAGTAAGCTATAAATGATTAATGCAACTGATGTTGGAAATGATGGTGAAGTGAATTGTGAAGCTATTAATTAGGCAGATAATCTTGGGGAGAAACAAGAGAGTGTCAAGGCTGATAATAGAGGTAAGGTTCAGCCTAATTCTTGGAACACCAAGGTCCCCAGTCCTAATGCTCCTGTGATATCTCATACCCTGGCAAATAAGTTGAGGGCTCAAGAAGCACTTAAAGCGACTGTTATAGATATTGTTGCGCCTAAAATTACTATCTAACAAGGACTTCCAGCTGTGGTCTTCAATCTAGATGATTGGAAGGTGATGGTTGCTACAAGATATAAGTATACTCTTATTGGTAAGTTTTCTAACCCTATTCCTAAGATAGAAACTATTAGGAAACAATTTTTTTTGCAAACTGAACTCAGAGGTAGTGTTAGGTTAACATATTTCAATGCTAGACACTTGTATATTGATTTGGATAATTAGTATGATCATTCTACGATTTATTCTAAAGGTAGAATGTATGTTGAAGTCCAAATGATAAGGTTACAGTTATGGACGCCAATCTTTAAACCCGAGGTTGAAACCCCTTTAGTTCCTATTTGGGTTTTGTTACCGAAATTACCTTGGCATTGTTATTGCATGGAAATTTTGGATCCTTTATTATCTCTGATAGGTAAAGCTTTGTTCCTTGATTTAGCAACATATATAAAAACAAGAGGAAGTGTGGCTAAAGTGAAAATCCAAGTTGACTTGACAAAAGATAGATCATCTCATATATGGATGGGGTATGATGAAGACGAAAATGGTGAAGGAATGTGACAAAATATACAGTATGAGGGAGTACCTTCTTATTGTAACTATTGCAAACACCAAGGACATTTACCCACGGATTGTACTGTGAAATAGAAAGATGATAAAACTAAGAATGAAAAATAAAAGAAAGAAGCAGGGAAAATTTATAATTTTGAGCCGAGTGAGAATGAGAGTGACAATAACAAATTTTAAGAAGATGATCAGTGGAAAGTGCAAAGAGAATATATAGGAAAAATAACTTATCTCAACAACAAAATCAGCAGCAGCAAAGTCACAAGGATATGAGCAATCACCAATAAGTTTATAGGCCTACATCACCACAAAATACTCAAGCAGCAATGCAAAAAAACAATTAGAGGGATCAACTACATCAACAATAGGGTAACAGATCAAAATCTCCTCAAAAGAACACTGCAGCAACCATCAAAAATCATCAGTAACAACTTACAGTTATGACTTCTTCTACTGCAAATAACCCACATTGTAGTATTAATTCTAGAGTTCGAAATCAACAACCCCAATATCCTACTTCCAGAAATATTTTTGTTTCTCTCATTCCTCAAAATTCCATGTATTCTCAAAGAAAACAAGCTAGCAAAAATGTGCAGATGGAAGATGAAAAATTTGGAGCGAATTCTCATAAAAAAATGAAAAAAATTGTGAAGAAAATGTTCATAATTTGAATAGTTCAATAGCTGGTCAGGTTGAGGTGGAATAAACTAAACACGAATGTGTTGCAGGCACTAGAAATTTCCTTAATAAGACATCAGGTATTGACTTAATGCTTTATAAAATCCACCCCAATAATTTTAATATTTTTGTTGGGACTGCTGCTGTAGTTGATGAGGGAGAGAATTATGGTCAGGAGAAGATTACTAACATGCAAGAAGGGGTTTCTAGGGAGGAAGGAGGGTTAAACTTAAAAACTCCTGCTACCACTTTTCATAAACAGCCAGAAGATATATTAAATATCATTTATATACATCAGTTTATTTTGGTTGATAAAGGGATACATACAGAGGTTCAAGATCAAGTTATTTCAGTGTAGATTCAGAGCTCAGAATTTGTTTAACACATTGATAGGAGGGTTGCGGATTCTATTATTTCTATTGATGTTGAGTCTGATAATGTACAAGATCATTCACAGGGTATTGGTATAAATCTAAGGGCAGGAGAATCTTCCCCCCTCTTAACAATAAATCTACTTTTGGGTTCAACAAAAAGAAAAGAAATCAAATAAAAAATAGACAACAAAAAATGGACAACAGTGAAGGAAATTAAAAGTAGAGTGATAATCAGAAGTTTGCTTTAGTGCATGAGCAAGCAGGTTTACATGTTGACCCTCTACTTTGCTATGAACAGAATTTGGATAATAATAAAGGTCTCTACACACTTAACACTATTTTAGAATAAAAAAATGTCAAAAATATTGAAGATGGTTATAGGGTTATTCATTTAGAATATGAACTAGATGAAGATACTATTCCTAGGATGGATAATAAAGAAGATGGGAATACTGACCAGGTAATTGAAATGGTTAATTCTACTTTTGACAAAGACATGGAAGAGGAGGTTTAGAAAATTAGTGGTAAGAAAGGTTTATCACCAAGAGGTCACAAAAAGAAGTCGACCAAATCCAAGCATACTACCACCAGTAAGTCTTTTGGAATTGACAGAATTAAAACAAGGTCCCAATCCAGAAGTTTAGATGATTAATACAATTTGTTGGAATGTCAGGAGTATTAATACTCTAGGAGTGTTGGATAGACTTAATAATCTCAAGAACTTGCATAAGATCTCTATGACTGTGATTCTTGAACCAATGAATGAGAATTCTAAAATTGAATTTTATAAAATTTAGCGTACTATGGATCATTCTTCCTGCAATGGGAATGGGATAAATTTGGTTATTTTGGAATTATAAAGTGAATTTTATGGTTTTAGATCATGATGATCAATAGGTTACTTGTAAAATTAAATATGTGGCTCATCCCATTTCTTATCTCAATATTTTTGTCTATGTTAAGTGTAGAGAATATATGAGGAGAGATTTGTGGGATAAACTATTGCATTTTTCCAGTCATAACACACCTTGGTGTATTATCTGGGACTTAAATGTTATTGTGAATACTGAAGAAAAATTGGATGGACAGATGTACAATATGAACAAGAGTTTTGATTTTATCGGGGTGATTGAAACTTGTGGTTTGACTTATTTGGGCTTCCATGGTCAGAAATTACCTGGTGTAATCACAGAGAAGCTGATGCTAGAATTTAAAAAAAGACTTGATAGGGAGATGGTTAATAATCAGTGGCTTGCAATCATGCCTAACTCCTCTATCACTTATCTTCCGTCTACAGGGTCAGATCACTGCCCTTTTTTACTTGAGGTTGTGGAGATGCAAGATACAAGATTAGAGACTTCAAGTTTTTGCATTGTTGGGTTGATAATCCAAATTTAATTGATACTGTAAAAACTTGCTAGACGAAACCTAGTGAAGGCAGCCCAATGTGGAGGTTTTACATGAAAATAAAAAGGTTTTCTAATACTCTTAGTAATTGGTCTAAGAGGGAGTATGGAGATATTTTTTCTGCTGAGAAAGAGTTTGAGAAAAAGGTTAAAGCTGCAGAGGATGATACTATCAATAAAAACATAGATGAAGCTAGAAAAAAGTTGAATTGTATCAATACAGAGTATATCAGGTATCTCAAGTTGGAGTAGACCATTTTGAAATAGAAAAGTCAACTTCACTGGTTTAAGAAAGGGGATGCAAATTCCAAGTACTTTCATGCTTTGATGAGGGAAAAAAAAAGGAGGCTTTATCTTTATAAACTTGTAAATGATCAGGGAGAATTGATTCAAGGTGATGATGATATTGCTAAGGCTGCATGTGAATATTTTTAAGAAATTTTTACTGGTGATACTAAGCTTATTTATGAAAATATGATTAACTACATTCCTAACATTGTTAGTGACATCTAGAATCAGCAACTTCATGACATGCCTAATATTGATGAGCTAAAGACAGTAGTTTTCTCTATGAGTGCAACATCTGTGGTTGGTCCTGATGGTATGAGAGGTAGGTTCTTCCAATTTTGTTGGGATGTTATTTGCAGTAATCTTATGGATGTGGTGCAATACTTTTTTTGTGTCCATGAGATGCCTAAGTACTTCTCTCATACTTATTTAATTCTACTTCCTAAAGTGTACCATCCAAATAAACTCTCGGATTTCAGACCTATATCTCTCAACAACTTCACTAATAAAATTATTTCCAAGTTCATGTGTCTCAAATTAGCTCCTATTCTTCCTTATCTCATTTTTAATAATCAGTCAGGATTCGTTAAGGGTAGAAGAATATCAGAAAACATCATGCTTGCTCAGGAGATTGTTCATCAGATAAAAAACTGAAGGAAGGTGATAATGTGGTGATTAAATTAGACATGGCTAAGGATTATGACAAGGTGTTACATTTTCTTGAATTTGAGAAAAATGGGTTTTGGTGAAAGGTTTATCAATATAGTATGGATAATTATGTCCAATAATTGGTATTCTATTATTGTGAATGTGTCCAGGCATGGGGTTTTCCACTCTACGAGAGGTCTCAAGTAGGGAGATCCTTTATCACTGGCTCTTTTCATTCTTGGTACAGAGGTTTTATCCAGGTTGATGAATAATTTGCATACTCATTATCTTTATCAAGGTTTTCACATGAAGGTTAATGGTCCACAGGTGAACTATTTGAGTTTTGCTGATAATGTCATTATCTTCACATCCACTTGCAAATATTCTCTTCAGCTTAATATTAAAACTTTGCAAGTTTATAAGAAGACTTCTGGGCAACTTATTAATAAATATAAGAGTCACTTTATGGTTCCTTCCAAAGCGCCTATTGAAGTGATTGATAGGGTCAAGTCCATCACTGGTTTTACTCACAAGAGGATTCCTATTACTTATTTGGGATGCCCACTTTACATTGGGGGTCCTAGAATTATTTATTTCACAAGTATGGTGGCTAAGGTGATCACTAAGTTCAAAGCGTGGCAGACTAAAATGTTGAGTTATGGAGGCAGAGTTACACTGGTGAAATCAATTTTGCAAGATATTCCTATACATTTGCTCATGGCTATCACTCCAACTTTTACTACTCTTAAGCAAATTAAAGGTTTAATTGCTGATATCTTTTGGGGTTAGAAGGAAGAGAAGAAGAAATATCATTGGGTTTCGTGGGACACTCTCAGCTATCCTTATGAAGATTGGGGTGTTGGATTTAAACATCTAGATGATATTTTTTTAGCTTTTCAATACAAAAAATGGTGGATTTTCAGATCAAAGAAAACATTATGGGGTGATTTTCTCAGGGCTAAATACTGTCAAAGAGCCAATCCGGTCATCAAGAAGTGGCATACTAGTCACTCTCTTAACTAGAAGTAGATGACGAATAATAAGAGCAATATTGAACCTCACATTTAGTGGTACCTAAACTCGGGTACTTGGTCTTTATGGTGGGATAACTGGCTTGGAGTAGGACCACTTTTTATCATAATGCTTTTATTCCAAGACTGAACAATATGACAGTTTCCCAGGTGTTGCATAATGCAAACTGGGATGAAGTTTTGGTGAGACAACATGTTCCTCATAGTTTGGTTCATAAAATTCTCAACACCAATTTCACATATAAGGCGGGTGTTTCGGATCAGGACATTTGGAAGCTTCACAGTAGTGGGAATTTCACTTGTTCTTTTACTTGGGAGTTAGTGAGAAAGAAAAAGAACAAAACTTTGTCAGATTCTCTTACTTGGTATTAACAAGTTCCTTTCAAGACTTCTTTTCTATTGTGGAGAGAACTTAGGGGAAGCTTTCTACTAATGAAAAGATAATCTCATTCGAAAAGGATGCAACAAATTGTTCTTGTTGTTACAGACCTGGGCTTGACACGATAGATCATATATTTGTTTTTTTGGGAATTTTGCTAAAGATGTATGGCAATATTTTTCTTATTGGATGGGAATGGAGTATACAGTCACACCCTTAAGGAACTTGCTTATGAAAGGTGGCTGGTGAAATCAGAAAATAAAGTCCAAAAACTTATATTTCATACTCTCCCTATCTTTATTTGCTCGAATTTGTGGAAGAACAGATATGCTAGTAAGTACGAGGGAAAACCATCAAGTGCTAGAAGAGTTAAATTTTCCATCATTAAGTACGTTATCATGATTTTATATATTGTTTATCCTTATATTCAGTGGCCTAATAGTTGGAAGGACTTAGTTTTGATAATTGAGAGTTGTCAACATGAAATGAGGGTGGCATAAGTTAAATGGATAAAACCTTCTTCTACTTTGGTTAAGCTTAATATGGATAGCAGTGCTATTGATAATCCAGGAAAGATAGAAGATGGTAGCTTCATAAAAGATCACATAGGTAATTTAATATATGCTTTTACATCTTCTCTTAGAATCGGTTCCAACAATCAGGCAGAAGTACAAGCGGCTGCATTTGGTATTACTTGATATATTCAAAATGGTTATAGTAGGGTTATTATTGAAGTTGATTCAAAGTTGCTTGTTAAGTGGCCCAAACAATTTATTTCACCTCCTTGGAACCTTATTCATTACATCACTAAGTTACGAGATTTGATCAAATTACTGGATTATTTTTATTGTAAGCAAGTCTATAGAGAAGAAAACTATCCAGCAGATACTCTTTCAATGAACAACCATATTATCGATAGTACAGAGCAGTATTATACTTATCATCAGTTACCACATGATACTAGATGTTATTATATGTTGGATAAGATGGGAATGATTAATTTAAGACGAAAGAAGTTGAAACGCATAAAGAAGCCTTCTTAGATTCACTTGGGTTGGATCTTCTTGCACAGGTACTCACTTGTTTCGCTTATCCTATCTCATCATCTTCATTTAGGCTATTCTTATTAGTTTATAGCTTTCATAAAGAGATTAAGTTTTTCTTTGATTTTCTTCTTACCTTGTAAGGGGAGAGTCTCCCTTATTTATGTTTTCCTTGATTATATTGTACTAAGAAGAGTTCTCTCTTCTAGGTTCTTTGATCTAGGTTTCATTTTTAGTATAGTGGATGAGTCGACCAGCCTTAGTAGGTTAGTTGACATTGAACCACCATAGGTCGGAGGTAAGGTCTATATCCCCCTTCTTGTACTTTTATTTATTTTATTTATGATAAGGCTTGGGGGTGTGTGGATTAACCCCTGACAGCCATGGGGGGTGAGAGCCCTGGATAAGGTCCATTTCTAAAAAAAAAATTCCATCCCAACAAGTAAATGACTTGGGGAAAATATGGAGAGGCTCAAATGGAAAAAATAGGTTGAAATATGGAAAATGACCTGAAAGTTCATTACATTATCCACTACTAAAAGGAATTTTGTCCCCGAAACTCAATGGATAGAAAGAATCTCAAAAGCTCGAAGGGATGAGATAGTAGCCCGCATGCTCAAAGCATGACTTCCAAGATAAAATTAGAAGAGAGAAAATACTTCTACAGGATTTTTCCACCGGTAGCGGTTTTTGAACCAACACTATCATTCTTCTTCCACACATCTAAAACTTAACTTAACCGCTAACTAGCCTCAAACTGAACCAAGAAAACTGATACACATACATCTGAACCACATCACGCTGATACCATCTTTCTAAAAGCATAACCCTTCCAAGGTTAATCCAAGCCAAAAGTAAACCAAGGCATAAGTCATATCACCGAATTTAAATTTAAATATAACCTTTCTTTACCATTTTACACCTGTTATCCACTCCAAACCAGGAGGAAAATCAACTGAGTCTTGCCTATGCAATCTTATCATAGAGAACTCAAAAAACTAAAGCTGACCCACTGAAAGTCCATATGACAAACATGAGAATAAGCTCATAAGGCACTATCTGGGTACATATATAGAGATAATCGTGGAACACAATCCATGTCAATGCTACAACCAGTCCAAATTAAAATCAAATTAAAATCTCAAAATCCAAGGTATAACTACTAATCACTAAAGATGTCTAAACTACCTAGAATGAATTCATACTGAATCCAAATCCATTATATTACTATTATCAAAAATTTCCAACGAAAATTAAAACTCTTGGTCAAATTAAAATAACCAATCAACCCCATCATACCCTCCTTGTCAATTTTATGGTCAGTTGCATCATAGTGTCTGTGGTGAGAGAAGGAACCATTGTTTTAATTATGGTCAACCTAGGCATATGCAGAGGAATTATCCTATGGGTATGTTGCTTTAGGGGATAATGAGGTCTCATTCGCTGCTTCATCAGCTCAAGCAAAAAAGGATGCTACTTTGGTACCGGCACAGGCCGAAATCATCTATATGTTCTCACCACCTATCAGGAATTTGAGGTATCTCCCGATGTTATAACTGGTATGTTAAAGATCTTCTCCAGTGATGTGTATTACTTACTTAATCTAGATCCACTTTTTTTTATGTGACCCCATATGTGGCTATTCATTTTGGCTTCAATCCCGAGTACATTTCTGCTTTTTTTACTATGTCTACCCTGGTGGATGATTCTATTGTGGCTAGAAAGGTCTATAGGGGTTGGCTTTCATATATATATAGTGATACCCACTATAGTGTTGAATGTTGTGGTCATAGATTTAATGAGAGATTATGTACTCAGGTCTAGGATTATCACCTTTGAGCAAAGGGGGAGATTATAAACTAAGTTAGATCTTAAATTCTCTTATGGTGGTAAGTTTCAAGGAAGTGTCATGATAAATCTATTCTTATTCTAGAAAATTTCTCAAACTTCAATTCAAGAGAGAATTCTTCCAATGTCTGATGTACTTTAATTGTGCCTATGCCTAAGATTTGAGTTCTCTATGCAACTTATATCCATTCTCCAACCCCTGAACTAGAAGCAATAATGATTTTCAGAAATCCAAGCTTCCAATAATTCAAGCTATATGTTATGATGCTCATGTTCTATAAAACTAATGACCAAAATCATGTCTATGTCATGTCTTGTTATCGCATGATTTATGTTGATATGATTTACTTAGTGATGACATGAGGCTCATTTATCTTGGTATCTATGTATGTTTTTGACATGACCCGAACCAGACCATGTCGTGTGGGCATCTCAATCCCACTTGGATAAGAGATCATCCCATCAACCCAACCTAACCATCTATTCAATTCACAAGTATCGGATGAACTCCAACTAAATATCAAAGTAGCAAAAAATAAAGCTAATAGTCAATACTTAGACAATATCTAACATTTCATTAAAGACAACAATCTAGACAATATACCCAAGTCCAAAATCATCCACAAAATCTCTACAAAGCCAATGTCTAAAACATGTCAGGACATGCCCCCGACAATAGCCAATACTAAGTCAAAATAAATCAAGTCTATGGATTAAATTAAAAGACTATAAAATGTATGCCTTCTGGAGAATGAAAGCTCACCAGTTCAATGCCAACACATGATCTACCCGAACACTTGGTCACTATATAAAAAAATAAGAAGAAGCTCCGGAACCTATGTCGCGTGGGGATATAGTGTCCAGAGATGGTTAACGGTTAGAGAGCCTGCATGAATCTCGAGGATAAGGATAAAATAATGCATTAGTTCAATCCAAGTCAAACCATCATATGAAATTACATTTACATTACCATAGACATATATGAAGATACACATACATATGTTTATATATAGCATACAAAGTCATGGGAAGAGCTATAGTAATTATTCGTAAAGCATTCATTCATGAGATATGGAGTGAAGAACTTTCAACCTTTCACCTTACAAATTTTAGGACCTTAAAATTATCCGTTACATTATTTAATGGGATCCAAACCTCAAACTAATTTAGGAAAATTCACTAGGCAAGGGACTCCAACCACAGGCCATTTCATTGGGCGAGGAACTCCAACCAAAAGCCATTTAATTGGGCGAGGGATTACAACCACAAGCTATTTTATTGGGCGAGGGACTCCAACCACAAGCCATTTTATTGGGCGAAGGATTCTAACCACAAACCATTTCATTGGGCTACGAAATCCAACCACAACCCATTCATTGGACTTGGGACTCAAACTACTAGTCATTTCATTGTCATTGCTAGTCGACATTTGATATCTTAACCCCTTTAGTTCATTTCTTAACATCCAAACCATACATTTAAATACTTAAGGACTTGAACCATTTATTCAAATCATAACCACATAGGAACATAAGGTCTTCATGGGAACATTTATCAATTGAACACTTTATTAGGCCAATGCCTTAAATTAAATCATCATTCAATTCATTTAGTGGTCACCAAGACCCTTACTAAACCAATCATTCTTCATTAGTATTTCTATACCACACTTTAGTTCTACGCATTATTTAAGTTCATGTTTAGGGGATTGAACCCCTTTTTTGTCCATCAAACAAACATGGTCATAATTTAACTAATTACATGGATAAGAACGTTGTTACAATACCATTTATCAACCATTAATACTTATTGGGCCATCACACCATGTAAATTCATAAATTAATCCATTGCATGATTAACAAGATTATTACTAACCATTTACCAAGTATTTAGATTCATCATGACTCATACATGGTCAATAAGGATTTTACCAATTATTTACTAAGTATTCACATGCATGGAAACATTTTCTTATCTCATTCATACCCTAGTTCAATACACCATTAACATATGACTAGACAATTCATTTAGACATTTTCACAAACACCTTATGTGCATACCTTTATCAAGACAAAATTCATGGTGGAATTCATCATTATTAGGTTTATTGAAGACCCATATGTTAGAACACATACAACAAGTACCCGCACATGTAATCCATCACTAATAACATGTATTCTAACAAGATCAAGCAAGAACAAACATTATTCATCATTGACAACAAAATCCCCTTTCATTTGATTTCAAAACCACTATGCACACTTACTAATCCAAGTGTTAAATACATGGTTTTTGAATTATTTAAAAAGGGAGAGAGTTGCATGTCTTAAACACCTTTATGAACCTAATAAACTTGACTCCTCTTTCTCCTAGATGGACACCCTTGAACCCTAGCCTCCAATTCTTCCAAAATATGTTTGAGAGAGAGTTTTGGATGTTTTATCTAAAAATATGTTTTAGGAGGACATATACACTTATATAGTGAAAGGACTTAGGGTTTGGGGTTAGGTAAATGACCATAAGGTCCTCAACTATAAGCTTAAAAATGGCCACGATGTTAGGTACGACTCACTTTAGTCAATCGTACCCTAAGGTATGGGTGGTACCCTAACTCGTACCCTAGGCTTCTCCTTGGTCATCCATACTAGTTAGGGTACGACTATACACTATTTAGTCATACACAAAGTGTAATCCCCATTCCCACTCATATACTTTAACCATACCAGAAACAACCCACTATAAGTTAAGGCCTCACTCTATATGATTGGGTTATATACGACTCGTACACTTAAGATATGATTAGGAGGAGGATCACTCATACTTAGGACAGTGAGTAAGCCTCACCACATTTACTAGGGTACGAGATGTAAAGGAAGGCAAATACGACTCATATCCAAATGGTACAACTCATGCCCCTAGTCGTACTAACCCCAGTGACATCAAATGAAGAAATTTATCAATGTTTCTAAGTCTAGGTATTTCCATTTTGTAGAGGAAAAATTCTTAATATCAAGTAATATCCTTTATTCTGTACTTCTAGAGCTGCAACAAGTCCTTACCCATTATTCAAGGATGAATGATTCCCAGGAGGAGATAATGTAACACCCAATATTTTTGGGCTAGAATTCAAACCGTCATTCCTATGTGTAGAGACCCAAACCCAATGATTATATGTCAATATTAGTATGCTTATTAACTCTATAGTGTGAAAAAAATCTCTGTATACGATTTGAGATAGTAAAAGAATCTCTTAGTTCAAACTCGAGTTGAGAACTTTTCTTTCGATTATGTTTTAGTGAACGTTTTAACAAGGATCAATATTAAATAAGTGTAACTCCTAGAATATAATGGCTTAGGTGTCTTACTATATATAAAATTAAAGATCTTCATGTCATCTTCCTAATGCTTCTTATTTAACCTTAATATGATATCGTAGTAAAGAGTTATAATTATTTTACTTTGGAGTGTCCGTTTGTCAGTAAGGTGATGACTTGAGTGATAAGCTTTTAACTAAGTGATGAGCTATCAACCAAGTCATCAGCCATAACAAGAAAATATCCTAAATAATTTGGATAAGGCAATTACTAGGTTGATAATCTATCAACTAAGCCATCAACCTTAACCAAAAATTATCCAAGCCCAGCTAGAGGGTGATGACTAGGTTGATAAGTTATCAACAAGTTGATAAGCTCTCAACTAAGTCATCAACTAAAAATTCTTGAAATTTTTATTCAATTTCTGTAGGGGTATTTTGTTGTTTTCCTCACCCAAAACTCCTTCCACATGATTTAAAAATACTAAGATGCCCTATTATCTTTAGATATACAAATCAAAATGCCACTCTCTCCTCTCTAAATTTTTAAGTCAAGAACACTAGGGTTTTCTCAAGGTTGGTCATCGAATACTTTAAAGGTTGATCTCTCTCCATAATCCTTGATATCTCAGGCATGTTACTCTTTCCCAAAATCTTAAATTTGGATTGAGGGTTATGGAACATTATTGAATTAATAGATTTTCCCATGGCTTTTATGAATTATGTATGGTTTGAATTGAGGGTTTTGGATTTGATTTGTTTGAATGATTTTTCCATGAATATTATGGATTAATTATACTTAAATTGTTTATTTGTACACTCATTAGGGTGCATGGGGATGGAGAATGAAAATAGGGGTACAAGGATTCTCCATATTTGTAAATAATGAAATTAGGTGCACAAGATTCCCCAAATAAATAGATTTTGGTATTGAAATTGATAATAACCCAACCCACCAGCATAATTGGTTTGGGAATGTTATTTATCAATTGACTTGGCCTATTTTCTTAAAACCAATGCATTGCATAACTTTATAACGGATAAGAATGATCTTGAAAACCTTGTGGGATACAATGAACTCCCCCAAGTTAATGATTTTTGAAAACCTTGTGGGGTACAATGGAGTCTCCTAAGTGATTTTAATAATGGAGTCTGCAGGGTACACGAGAATCCCCAAAGTATTGGATAATGGCGTTGCTTATAAGTTATAGTCGGTATAACGATACTACTTATTAATGCCTTATTAATTGACTCCTAAAATTGGTAGATGGGTTATGCATTAAATTTTTTAATTATCCACTAATGGGGGTTGTGTTAGCTAGCCATAAAGCTGTAAGCAAAGGACTGATATTGGGAAGTCATATTTGCCAACATGAGGGTTGGTCTCTAAGGTTTTGTGCTTGTGGGGTATAAGTGAATCCCCCAAGTGTATATATATACATATGTATCATGGAGGGTGAAGCGCATAAGGGAATCCTCGACCATTTTTGTTAAGTCTGATTTGTGCGATTAATAGGTACTTGGGCCTATCCAGGGTGTGACACTAGACCCATATAAATCGTGGGTGGATTTTATGATTGTCAAGCTACACAATCAATGGTAAAGTTTTAAAGTTCATACTAAGCCTTGTTCCCTACACCAGCATGTAATAGAAATATGTGTATATATATATACATATATATATGCATCGGATTATGTGCAATGCATTTAAGTGATCTTAAATATTTTGAAATGACATTATTTTGTCCCTTATCCCTAAATTACATACTAGTGCTCATCCTATAAACCATCCCCGGATGTTATATCACCATGCGATACAGAGTCCTAGGAGTGTTTTGATTATCTTGTACAAAGCTAGCTGATTTAGATTTGTTCTTAAATCTACTTTGAAGTGGTGATCTTCCATCCCTTGGAAGTCTTTGTCATTTCATAGTCCTATTTCTCTTATGTAATAGAGTATCTCTTTTGCTTTTTTTTGGCTACATTCAGGGACATGTCCCAACATAGGTTGATATTCAGTTGTTAGAGGCTTTTGAGGATAGATGTGGGTTTGTTGGACATTAATGTACTCTTATCTCTTTATTCTATTTTGAGTTATCTTCTGACTTTTCATTATTATCATTATGCTCATGAGGTTAGGCAATGAGGGGTCTCTAGTCCTTAGTGTGATTGAGATACCCGTCATGGCCAGGCCCTGGTCAAGTCATGACAAAATTAGTATCAGAGCTATGTTTAGGGTGCCAGGGTATCTACAAAGTTGTGTCAAGTATAGTCTCTTTTATGGGTGTGTAGTGTGCCACACTTATAATAGAGAGGTTGCGAGGAATTTAAGAAAGTTTCCCTTTCTTGTTACTATATTTTTGGATATAGAGACTAAGGTTTGAAACTCTTCTAATTCCTATTTGTTCGCATTTCATATCATGACTCCCAGAAGATCTAAAGCACATGGAAACTCTTCTTTCTTGCTTGAGGACAATATGGACGGAACTCGTCCTACCTATGGAGTACAAACTCAGTCTAGGGCCCCTACTTTTGGTTGACCTCGTAAAGTTCCTCCGATCCGTACCAGTCCTCATTGAGCTTCTCAGGCTGATGATCTTTATACCCCACCACCATAAGAAGACATTTCTAATTCTGAGTGTCATTGATCTATTCATATATTAACTCAGCAAGTGATATCTCAGTCACGCCAGTTGAAGCATATTGGTTCTACTACTCCATTCTCTGAGGTCACTAGTGTTGCACAGTTCATGAGTCTCAATCCTCCGATTTAACTGGTTCTAAAGTTGAAGAGGATGCTCAAGGGTTGATAGATGAGATAAAGAAAATTTTCTTGAGTTATGCTTGCCACTGAGGTGAAGGGTGTGAAATTTGCTGCATATCAGCTGAAAGATGTGGCATATTAGTGGTATGAGGAGTGGGATCAGCTTAGGGGTGATGATGCTGAGCAGGCTATGTGGGATAACTTTTTTAGTACCTTTCTTGACTGTTTATTTCATCAGGTGTTGAGGGAAGTAAAGGCTGAGGAGTTTGCAAATTTGAAGCAAGGCAAAATAATAGTGAAAGAGTATGCCTTGAAATTTCATCAGCTATCACGTTATTCTCCTGAGTTGGTGTCTGGCATGAGGGATAGAATGAGGAAATTTACTTTTTGGCGGTCTCGTAATTTGATTTTGGAGTGCAAGGCTGCCTTGTTGAACAAAGATATGGATATCTATAGACTTATGGTGTACATACAATAAGTTAAGGAGTAAAAAAGAAGCAATCGGAGATGAGGGAGAGACAAAACAAGAAGCGCAAATATTCGGATCAAGGTGAAGGTCAGAAAAATAGTGGTAGGGGTGGTAAGAAGTGGTCTAATAAGAATTAGAGGAATTCTGGTTCATATTCTATAGCTAGTGCACTATTTCCAAAGCATACTGATGATTATTGTTTCCAGAGTAGTGATGGTCCTAGGGAACTGGGTACCCAATCTCAGTTTAGTGTAGCCCAGTCAGCCCCATTATACACTCCTTGTTGATTTTATGGTGATAGAGCTCAAGCGCACAATAAGTGTACATGGTCTACCAAGTAGTAAAGTAACCTTCAAGAAGCCAAGTATCGATCCCACAGGGACTTGATTCAACAAAGATTCTATTCTAGTTGACAATTTAGATTTAATTGATGCAAGCATAACCAAAATATAGTTTTGAATATTGTAAATTGCAAGTAAAGTGAACAATGCATAAAGTAAATATCTTGAGACAATCAATAGGATAAAACACAAGGTTCAAGCACTTCAAACAGTCGTACTATGTTATTGAACTTCATTCATTAATTCATTTATCTTGGTTGTTGATTCGTAGGATTAATTGAATGATCATGGTCTCCCGACCTCTAACCATTTTCCTAATTTTGACATTAAAACTAAATCATTGAGCGGGGATGTAATAATTCAATTAAGTTCTTTAAGCTATCATTCTACTTGTGAATCAAGTAAGGCTTCTAGGTACATTCCTGTCCTAGACGCTAACTTGAATTCCTTATTTTATAAAGGAATACAAACATACTTTGTTTATTCCCATGTTTTATCTCCTTATTCCCTCTCCTGAGATCACAAGGTTTATAATAAATGTATTCTAAGGGCGATCAATCCTCAAAATAGTTAAATCAAGAATAAACAAATAACCAAATATGATAAGCAAAATAAACAAAATTAATTCAAAACAATAATACTCATGTTCTTGGCTTTAACCCTATAAAGGGAGTTTTTAGCCACTCATAATCATAATCACGATCCAAAAGGTTGAATACATGATATAATCTAAAAGAAAGCTAAAGAAATAATGTAAAACCTAAAAGTTGAAGTTGTAGCAGCCTCTCAATGCTCCAAGACGTCAAAGAATGATTAAAAACGTGTATAAAGATGTATTTATAGCAAAAGGGTAAGCAAAATCTGTGTTGGACAAGGATTTAGCATTCAATTCAACCCTGGAATACATCAGGACACACAGGTACTATTCCACCAAAGTATGTGGCACACCGCGGGCTCCATTGCATTGATATGGACGGGCATCGCGGGCATTGTTGCACTGGAGTGATGCCCGCGTCGCAGGCTTATCACATTCAACCTCTAGAATTGTTCTTCAAAGTATTTTAGAAGGTATGGAGGAACTTAAATTAACCATTTGACATGGCCAAATCGCGTGCACACACTGGAAGTTGCTTCCACAATTTTGGTTAAGTGTTGATCATCCCATCTTTCGTCCCTAGTATTGTAGTGTGTTTCCCTTGGATTTCCAGATTTTCTATCATCATTATTTCACCGTATTTAGCTCAAAAATATTTCTACATAATCACACCACAAATTAGAGATCATAACAACACAATATCCTCAATGATGAATAAAAAACAAAAGCTAAGAGAAGACTAGTTCGCATTAATCTTCACTTATCGTTCCGACTTTAGACTTGAATCACTTGAACCTTGTACCTTACAAATAAGTTGTTACACATGTAATTACATACACAAACTATTTGGAACCCTTTAAAGACAATAGAATCCAATGATAACAACTAGACACACACCTAGCTCAAGCTAGTAAACTAGTTTTCTCGGTTAACCTCTAAATGACTCAATTAAGCACAAACTTATTTGGAAAACACTTTGAACATTGTCAGTACATACTTAGACACTTAGATGCATATTTATATCATTATCAACACGTGAAGCACATGATTCATCCTCAAAACAAGGCTAAGAAGGCTAGAATAGTAACACTATAATGCATAAATACACCCAACATCACCACCCCACACATAAAGCCTTGTGCGTACTCAAACAGATCTTCACTATAAACATCATGAGCTGGAGAATATACACTTACACTAAATTCAAGGAACTTAATATAGTAGTACAATGATTACACAGAATGTAAGTTTCTACACTAAGCATGTTACACATAATGAACGACAGGCTTGACCTTAGTGTAGTGCTCCACTATTATCATAATGATGAAGCTTAGGGTCAATTAGGTATTTTCCGGGCTATAGTAAAGGCTAAGAGACGGGTAGGAACTATTTTAGAATAATAGTGACTGTCTTCCCTGATTGCTTTAATACATCACTTTTTACAATCAAACCACTCTTTAACAAAATATTTACACTGCTTTTGTCTACCCCATTCATTTGGTTTTCACCCCATCTTATTAAGATCGTTTACATACGTTATGGTGGGAGTATGCAAATCTTTAAATTTTTCCCTTTTTCGCACCCATATTATGCTACGCACCCCTATGATAGCCACCCTCAACTTAAGCGCTTTGCCTTGGTTGAGGTACACAATGTCCAAGAAGGACCAGGGCCAAAAAAAATTCATTGTAACACACATGGACTAAACATGGGAGCTTTTTCAAACAATTTTTGCTACTCCCTAAAACACAATAAATTTTCATCAACCAATAACTATCACTATGGGGATTCAATTTAACCTTTTCTCCACTTATTTTTCAAACTCCTTACTTACTCAATTTTACATTAAAGCGCTTAGGAGCTTTTGGATCAAATTATGATCTACAAAAGAAAGGATTAAGCTACATATTAAGCTACCAAAGAAAAAGCTAAAGGCTCAAAGGGGCTGACTAATATTATGCACAATGGGTCGGTAAAAAGAAAGTATAAAAAAGGCTATCAAAGAAACACCTAAATCATCTCCTAAACTCACACTCTTTATTTCATTTTGCTCGAACACCGGGTAAGTTCTATACATCTCATGCAACAAGGAATATACTACAACCTCACACCATACATGGCACATGCTCAATCACATAGGATCATCATAGACTCTCAACCAAATAATAGAATAAATTCAAATTTTAAGCCATAAGAACAAGAGCCACAAACATGAGCCTAAGTGTCTCAATAGTAGCAATTCACACAATCAACATACTTATACAACTAAAACACTTGCACCATGCAATCAAAAATAGCTCCAACAAGAATATCTCACTTATTCCTAACCTAAAAGACATTAAAGTGAGCCCAAAATTGAGAATATCCCCACCCCGCACTTAAAAATCTGCTTTGTCCCCTTAAAAATCTACTTTGTCCCCAAAGTAAACTTAAAAGTAAGAGATAGAAATACTCCTTGAGGCCTCTAGGCCTATGTAGTAGCATATTTAAGTATCAATAGGGTTTATGGATCCCACACTCAGTCTTTGCCATGCTCCTTAGCTCAGGTTTCTAATACTCAGACTTCCCATTAATATGTGACTCAACAAAAACAAAAACTATGCGAAGTAAAAAGAAGTAAAAAAAACCAAAAAAAATTAAAACTAAAACATACCTACTTAACTTGGGTTGCCTCCCAAAAAGTGCTTGATTTAGTGTTGTGGCACGACCCAACTCCACATAACCAAATTTGTTTCTCTTTTTCCTCATATTTTGAGGTCATCTTCTTATTCGTTTCTGACCTCTTGAGTCTGCACTCCTAAGGTCAATAACTATTTCAACTTTAGCCTTTTTAGGATAATAATTCTATATCATGTATGGTTTAGATGGTTGTGGATTAGGGTGCTCAAAGAGGGTGCCCAAAGAGGTCTTTAGCAAACTAACCACCCCATACTCATCCCCTTCAATAACAATAATCATACACAAGTCTTTATAGTGAGATAGTGTGTTAAGCAATTTGTTAACTTTAAAAATTGCCTCTTTATCCTCCAACCTCATTGTGAGCGTACCTTCTCTCATATCAATTAAAGCTCCATCCGTCGCTAAAAATGGATGCCTCAAGATGATTGGTACCTGTTCGTCTGCCTAAAAATCTAGAATAATAAAGTCAACAAGAATAATAAATTTACCAACCTTTATAAGGATATCCTCTATCACTTTTTTAGGATGGGCTATGGTTACGTTTTCCAGCTGCAGTAGTACAGAGTTTGGTCTAGACTTCCCCAAACCCAATATGTTGAATAAAGATAAAGGCATCAAGTTGATACTTGCCCCTAAATCACTAAGTCCCTACACCACCTCATTGTTGACAATCTAATAGGGAGAGTAAACTTACTAGGGTCCTTAAGCTTTTTACGCATCTTTTGAGTAACCATAAAACTACACTCTTCAGTGAGTGCTACCGTTTCAACCTCCTACTACTTTACCTTATTAGAGACCACATCCCTTAAGTACTTAGTATACTCAGTCATACCCTGCAAAATATATAAAAGAGGAAGGTTAATATGTAATTCTCTGAACATGTCAAAAAACTTCTTGAAACACACATCCTCCTTTGCCTTCATATTTTTTTTGGGAAGGGTAGTTGTGGGATCTTCTTTACTTCTTCAACAGTTTTTTCTTTCGAGTACTTAGACTTCCTTTACCTTTCATCAACTTTGTTATTTACCTATTCGGGAGTCAAATATGCATCTACCTCTTTTGTTACCTTGGGAGGTTCTCCCTAAAGCTCTTTACCACTCTTCAAAGTGATTGCAATATCTTGTTTTGGATTTTCTATATCTGCAGGCAAACTACCTTGAGGCCTATTATTTAATGCTTATTGTAACTACCCTAACTGAAACCCTAAGTTTCTTTGAGCCACTTGTTGGTTCTTTATGTCGGCTTCCAACTGTGTCTGATTAGCTAGAACCTACTTCATCATCACTTCTAAGTTGCTAGTTGACTGATTCCCTTGTGCTTGCAGTTACTAAATTTGTTGTTGTTATGTATTCTATGGTTGATTCTTCCACTTCATGTTGTAGGCATTATCATAATTTGGCCTTTTGAGCATTTCCCACATACATCACTAATTTTGGATTTGAAGCACACCTAGTTGCTAGATGGCCACTATTACGACAAACTTTACACCAACCTGCAGCTTGTTGAATTGCATTGACTGTAGCTGCAGACTGTGCTACTCCCAACTTCAGACTGCTAATTTAATTTTGTAATGCAGAGATCTAAGCAGATATGGCAGTGAATTGGTCAACCTCTAATCACCTGCAATTCTTTTTGTGGGACTTTTAGAATCTAAATGCCACTCAGGATTTCCTTGTGCTATGCGGTTCAATAAGGAATATGACACATCATAAGTCAATTCCAGTGCTTGACCACTTACAACTGAATCTAGCAAAATCTTTGTATTGTGAAAAGTACTTCTACAAAAGTATGCGGAAGTACCTTATTAGACTGTTAGTGATATGGATAATCTCAAAAGCCTTAAAGTATTCCCAATCATGATATAGATTTTCATCTGGCCTTTTCTTTAAACTCACTATCTCACTATAAAGTCTCGCAGTCTTTCCAGATGTAAAGAATCGAATAGGAATTTTTGGGCCAAGTTTCCCCATGTAGTAATTGAATTTATTAGCTCTGCATTCAACCACCTCTTTGCTTACCCCAACCGTGAATGGAGAAAGAGTATCAGCCCTACATAACCTCTAGACACACCCATCAGAATGAATGTGTCAGTAAGCTCAATGAAATTTTGCAAGTGGACTTGTGGATCCTCGTGTGAAAGCCCTAAAAACTGTCCACTGCTGATTAGAAGCTGCACTATGTTGTACTTTAACTCGAGGTTCCCCCAACAGACAGTCTTTAAATTGAGAAAGTCAAGTTCTTCATAAGTAGGAATGCCACTTCGCAAACTGTCCTATGGGTTTATTATTCTTGAGCCATTTGACCAGAATTCTCTTGGTTTTCTTGGATTTACAGAATTCAAGGGAGAAGGATTGTTTTTCTCCTTCGTTGATGAAAAAGTTGTTCAGGTTTGGGGCTTGCTTTAATCAATTCCCAAGCCTTTACCAATTCCTACTTTTAAAACCTATTTTCTACAAAGACAAAACCAAGACCAAGTGTAAGAACACCAAAGAAATCTAAAAGTAAAACTAAAATAAACTGTTGCCAAATTACAAGTCCCCGGCAACGACGCCAAAAACTTGACAGCGTACATACAAGTGTATGTGGTCAACTAAGTAGTAAAATGGCCTTCAAGAATCTAAGAACTAATCCCACCGGGACTTGATTTAACAACGATTCTATTCTACTTCATCATTTAGATTTAATTGATGCAAGCGTAACCAAAATATAGTTTTGAATATTGTAAATTGCAAGTAAAGTGAACAATGAGTAAAGTAAAGATCTTTAGACAATCAATAGGAGAAAACATAGGGTTAAAGTACTTCGAACCATCATACATTTTATTAAACTTCATTCGTTAATTCATTTATTTTAGTTGTTGATTCGTAGGGTTAATTGCATGATCATGGTCTCCCGACCTCTAACTATTTACCTAATTTGGATGTTACAACTACATCATTGAGCGGAAATTTAATAATCCAATTAATTTCTTTAAGCTATCATCCTACGTGTGAATCAGGTAAGGCTTCTAGGTACATCTCTATCCTGCATGCTAATTTGAATTCCTTATATTATAAATGAATACAAACCATACTTTATTTATTTCGATGTTCTATCTCCCTATTCCCTCTCCGAAAATCACAAGATTGACAATAGATGTAATCCAAGGGTTATCAATCCTCAAATAGTTAAATCAAGTATAAACAAAAAACCAAATATAATAAGCAAAATAAATGAAATTAATTCAAAATAATAACTTTTATTCTCGGCTTTAACCCTGCAAAGGGGGGTTTTTAGCCACTCATAGTAATAATCATGGTTCAAAAGGTTGAATACAAGATATAATCTAAAAAAAAGCTTAAAAAATAATGTAAAACCTAAAAGATGAAGTTGTAGCAGCCCCTCAATGCTCCAAGATGTTTAAGAATGATTAAAAACATGTATAAAGATGTATTTATAGCAAAAAGGTAAGCCAAAGCTGTGTTGGACAAGGATTTAGCATGCAATTCAGCCCTGGAATATTGCAGACGGTGCGGGCACCGTTCCACCAAAGTATAGGGCACGCCGTTGGCTTTATTGAACCGATATGGAGGGGGCATCACAGACATTATTGCACAGGAGTGAAGCCCTCATCCCGGGCTTATCACATGCAGCCTCTGGAATTATTTTTCAAAATTTTTTATAAGGCATAGAGGCACTAAAATGGACGATACTACACGATCCAATCGCGTGCACACACTGGAAGTTGTTTCCATGATTTTGGTTAAGTGTTGATCGTCCCATCTTTTGACCATTGTATTATGGTGTATTTCCCATAGATTTTTAGCCTTTCTATCATCATTAGATCACTGTATTCAAATTACAAATATTCCTACATAATCACACCATAAATTAGAGATCCTAGCAACACAATATCCTCAACAATGAATAAAAATTAAAAGTTAAGACAAGGCTAGTTCACATTAATCTTCACTTATCGTTCTGACTTTAGACTTGACTCAATTGAAACTTATACCTTAAAATAAAGTTGTTTCACATATAATTACATACAAAAACCATTTGGAATACTTTAAACACAGTAGAATCTAACGAAACCAACTAGACACACACCTAGCTCAAGCTAGTAAACTAGTTTTCTCGTTTGAACTCTAAATGACTCAATTAAGCACAAACTTGTTTTGAAAACACATTGAACATTGTAAGTACATACTTGGACACTTAGATGCATATTTATATCTTTATCAACACGTGAATCATATGAATCATCCTCTAAACAAGGCTAGAATGCATAAATATACCCAACATCATACAGTCAGTTGCATCATGGTTTATGTGGTAGGGGGAGGAACCATTATTTCAATTAGGGTCAACCTGGACATGTGTGGAAAAATTGTCCCGTAGGTGTGGTTGTTTTCGGGCCTAATGAGGTCACTGTCTCTACTTTATTAACTCAAGTACCAAAGGGTGCTACTCCTGGTACCGGCACTGGCGAAAATCATCTCTATTCTATCACTACCTATCAAGAATATGAGGTATCTCCCAACACTATCACTTGTACGTTAAAGATCTTCTCACGTAATATGTATTGTTTACTTGATCTGCATCCACTCTCTTTTATGTTACCCCATAAGGGGTTATTTATTTAGCTTTGGTCCTGAGTGTATTTTTGGTCCTTTTTTTATGTCTACCCTGGTGGGTAATTTCGTTATGTTTAGAAATGTCTATAGGGGTTAGTATTCATGTGTATGGTGATACTCCCTATAGTGCTAAATGTTGTGCTCATAGATTTAATGAGAGGATATGTTCTCAAGTCTAGGATTATGACCTTTGAGCAAAGGGAGAGATTATAAACTAAGGTAGATATTAAATTTCTCATGGTGGTGAGTTTCAAGAAAGTGTCATGATAAATTCATTCTTATTTTAGCAAATTCCTCATACTTCGATTTAAGAGAGAATTCTACCAATGCCTTATGTATTTAAATTATGCCTATACCTAAAGTCCAATTTCTCTATGCAACTTATATCCATGCTCCAACCCCTGAACGAGAAATAATAATGATTCTCAGAAATCTAAGCTTCTAAGTATTCAAGCTCTATGTTATGATGCTCATGTTCCATAGAACTAATGCCCAATATCATGTCTATGTCATGTCTCGTTATCGCATGATTCGTGCTTACATGATTTACTTGTTGATGTCACGAGGATTAATTATCTTGGTATCTATGTAAGTTTTGTTGAAGAAATGTTCCTAAAATGAAGTAATATCCTTTAATCCATACTTCTCGAGCTTCAATAAGTCTTTACCCATCATATGAGGACGAATGATTTCAAAGCACAGATAATGTAACACCCAATGTTTTTGGGTTAGAATTCAAATCATCGTTTCTACATGTATAGACTCGAATACAATAATTCTATGTCAATATGAGTGTTATTATCAATTCAATAGAATGAAAACATCGTTGTAGATAATTTGAGATAATAAAAAAATCTCCTAATTCAAAGTCGAGCGAAGAACTTTTGTATCGATTAAGTTTTAGTGAATGTTTCAACAAGGATAAACTTTAAACAAGGGGAATTCCTAGAATATAACGAGTTAGGTGTCCTAATATATATCGAATGAAAGTTCTTCGAGTTTTCTTTCCAATGCATCTGATTTCAACTTAATCCGATATTTTAGTAGAAAGTTATGCTCATTTTACTTTGGAGTGTCTATCTATAAATATGGTGACAACATGAGTGATAATTTTTCAACTATGTGACAAGATACCAACCAAGTCATCAACCTTAACCATAAAATATCCTAAATCATTTGGATAAGGTGATGACTAGATTGATAATCCATCAACTAGTTGTTAAGCTGTCAACTAAGTCATCAATCTTAACCAGAAAGTATCCAAGCCCAGCTAGAGGGTAATGATTAGGTTGATAAGATATCAACTAGTTGATAAGCTTTAAACTGAGTTATCAACTGAAAATTCTTGCAATTTTTATTCAGTTTTTAGGGCTAATTTTGTCTTTTACTTACCCAATCCTCCCCCCACACGATTTAAAAACACTAAGATGTCCTATTATCTTCAGTTATACAAATCAAAATGTCGTTCTCTTCTCTCTAAATCCTAAGTCAAGAATACTAAGGTTTTCTCAAGGTTGGTCATCTAAAGCTTCAAGGGTTGATTTCTCTCCGTAATCCTTGATGTCTCAGGCATGTTACTCTTTTCCAAATCTTATCTTATTGAAACCATGTATTTATAATTGTACTCATACGATTTTATTGATGATTTTAACTATGGGTTGGAATTTATTGAACATTGTGGAATTAATAGTTTTTCTTATGGCTTTTATGAATTATGTATGGTTTGAGTTAAGGGTTTTGGATTTGATTTGTTTAAATACTTTTCCCATAATTATTATGGATTAATTATACTTGAATTGTTCATTTGTACCCTCATTGGGGTGCATGGGGATGGAGAATGAAAATAGGGGTACAAGGATTCCCCATAATTGTAAAGAATGAAATTAAGTGCACAAAGATTCCCCAAATAAATAGATTTTGGTATTAAAATTGATAAAAACCTAACCCACCTACATAATTGGCTTGAGAATGTAATTTATCAATTGACTTGGCCTATTTTCTTAAAACTAATGCATTCCATAACTGGCTAACAGATAAGAATGATCTTGAAAACCTTGTGGGATACAATGGACTCCCGCAAGTTAATGATTTTTGAAAACCTTGTGGGGTACAATAGAGTCCCCTAAGTGATTTTAATAATGGAGTCTGCGGGGTACACGAGAATCCCCAAAGTATTGGATAATGGCATTGCTTATAAGTTATAGTCAGTATGACGATACCACTTATTAATGCCTTATTAATTGACTCCTGAAATTGGTGGATGGGTTATGCATTAAATTTTTTAATTTTCCACTAATGGGGTTTGTGTTATTTAGCCGTGAATGTGTGAGTCTGAAGGACTGATTCTGAAAACTCATGTTTTCCGACATGAGGGTTGGCCTTGATGACCGTGTTCTTATGGGGTACAAGGAAATCCCCCAAGTGTATATGTGTACATATTTATCATGGAGGGCAAGGGTACAAGGGAATCCACGACCATCTATGATATCTCTGGTTCGTGTGGCTAATACGCACTGGAGCTCATCTAAGGGTGACATTAGACCTATATAGCCTGTGGGTGATTTTATGGCGGTCAAGCTACACAATCTAGGTTAAAGTTTAAACTCCATGTTAATCTTTGTTCCTTATCCCAACATGTGACATGTATATATATATGTGTGTGTATGTATGTATATGCATCAGATTATGCGCATTGGATTTGATTGATTTTAAATATTTTGAAATGACATTATTTTGTCCCTTGTCCCTGAATTACATGCTAGTGCTCATCCCACTAACCATCCCCGAACGTTATATCTCCACGCGATGGAGAGTCCTAGGGGTGTTTCGGTTATCTTGTGTAGAGCTAGGTGATTCATATTTATCCGTTGATCTTCTTTGAAGTGGTGAGTTTCCATCCCTCGGAAGGCTTTGTCATTTCATAGTGTTGTTTCTCTTATGTAGTAGAGTGTCTCTTTGGGCTTCTTTTTGGCCATAGTTGGGGGCATGTCACGACGTAGGTTGATATTCGATTGTTAGAGGCTTTTGTGGACAGATGTGGATTTATTGGATATTGATGTACTCTTAGCTTTCATAGAGCATCTATTCATCTCTTTATTCTATTTTGAGTTGGATTCCACATCGTCATTATTATTATCATTGTGCTCATGAGGTTAGGTAATAGAGGGGTCTCCGATCCATGGTGGGCTTGGGATACCCATCACGGCCAGACCCTGGTTCGAGTCGTGATATCGTCTCTGGCACTTGGCCACTAAATCTAGCTTGCCTTTCTCCGTCGACCCCATGATATTACGTTATGCCCTTCATTTTTCTGAGGGGGTGTCATTAGTTTATCCTAATGGGGGAAGAAAGTCATCATTTCTATTTCAGATGACGATTTTCAACTAGATTGGATGGAAAGATTCGTTATCATCGCCACAAAAGATATAGTTCCACATTTTGAGATATTGAAATCCTGGAATTATTCTCATAAATCCTTGTTACCTAGAATGATTTTCCTTTTTTCTGTTCATGACATCTTGTTCTTACTTCTGTTTGGAAGTTTACTATTTATATTCATAAGTTTTAAAATTATTAAAAATGCTTATAAGTTTAACACAAAATAATCTTTTTTATAATGAACTAGATGATACTTTATCTAAAAATCATACAAAACATTTTAATAGGACTATTACTAATATAATTACTGCGTAGTAAAATTTTTCAAATTACAATTAGTTACGAACATAGATGGATTAGTACACTATTCTTGAATATAATTTCTCTTATTAGACGAATAATCTTTTTAATACGAATGTATTTAATGGGGAATTGGATAAATAGAATTATAGTTGGAGTTGTAATTGATAAGTTTCTTTAATATAATATTTAAAAGTCTGAAGTAACGTTTGAAATGAGAAAACTAGACAAAATAGTCACTGAATCTAAATTTCTTACCACAGATAATCTAACTATCCATTATTACAACAGATGGCCCTTCCACCTTCTTTATTACGGGCAAGTGCACTTCTTCTTCTTTGGCCCATCTACTTTGCTCTTCTTCTTTTTTTTTCGCGTTCTTCTTCCTTCTTTTCTTCCTGAATTCTTTCATATTCAGCCATTAGTGTCATCCTCTTCTCCTCCCCCTTCTTTCTTTTCTTCCATTTTCAACCATTTAAGTTTCTTTCTAAAAGTATATCTTTTAATGTTAGTTCATATTATAAATTTCTTCTATTGTTAATATCTTATCCCATACTTGTATTTTTACATTCCTAACTTTATAAGTAATTAAGCTTCCTTCATTATTAAATCCTTTAACTATTATTGGTGTTTTTAATTTATCCCATTTGCTTTCTGATAAGCAATTATATCTACATAAATTAACTTCTATTCCTGTATCTATCATAGGCGTATAATATCTACTGTAATATCCTTCTACTACTATCTTCATTAATACATATATTTTCATTCTATGTTAAGGCTCTTCTTAAGAATAATTTCTCTCTGTTATATGTTAAGGTTAATTATGTATGTTCTATATTATATGGTTTTACTTGTTCTAGCCATTTTATTCCTAATATTATGTCTGTTTTTTGCATTTCTTCCTTTACTTCAAATTCTATTTTTATTTTTCTAATTCCTATTATTATTTCTTTTTCTGCTATATTTTTACTATTTATTAAACTTCTTGGTAGATCTGAGCATATATCATTATCAGTTTTTATTTCTTCATTTTTTACTAGATATTTTGCTATATAATTTTCTTCTTGTCCTGTATTTAAGAGTATTAAATATTCTTTTTTATTTATCTTTCCTGTTATGTAATATTAGTTTAAATTATTTGTTGAATATATTTCATAACTTGTTCTTTTTTATGAGCTTGATGATTTTGATTTTTCATAAACTATTCTTTTCCTTGTACTTATTCTATCATTTATTATTTCTAAATTTTCATCTGTATCTATGTCTCTATAGCTATAATCATTATAATCTATTATTTTTATAATTTGTTCGAATAGACTTTCTATTCGTATTTTGTTAATCTTATTTTTTCCTGTTATTTTGTGTTTTGTTGTTAATACATATAAATTTTTGCATCTTGCTATAAATATTTTACTTCATGGGGTTAATTCTATTCCTGATATTTTTCAATATAATACTAATGATTTATCTATATTTTTATCTGTTACCGCTACTAAATAATTTGCACTTATTATACCGCACCCCCTACAAATGGTATCCGCACCCCCTACCAATGAGGCAAGAAGCCGTGGTGGGGATAACCAGAGTAGAGGCGCTGTTTAAGGGAAAAATATCCAGATTACCATGCTAATAATGACCGAAGAACATGTTATTTAAGAATAATCTAGTATATAGTAATCTAAGATGACCATATTTTGTTATGTACATGATTGAAGGGAATATTTTGAAAATTGTTATTTTCAAAATATTCCCTTCAATCAT